>NW_026067938.1:8638329-8752604 GCF_014885135.2 Alexandromys fortis
AGAGAGAGAGAGAGAGAGAGAGAGAGAGAGAGAGAGAGAGAGAGAGAGAGAGAGAGAGAGAGAGAGAGAGAGAGAGAGAGAGAGAGAGAGCGCCTTTCCCTGGGGCTTCTGCTTATGTAAGCTGACACATTTCTTAGGATGTACCGTTTCTTGAACAAGTGTTTTGAAACTATAGCGCCCATGCAGATAATTCTTACTCTGACCCTAACATGTGCCCATGCTCTTGTGTCTACTCTGTTTGCTGCTGGAATGACTCCCATCAGTGAGCATCTTCTTCAGCTGTGGGAACTCCTCTTGAGAGTCCAAGTGGTGAGTTCCAGGCCAGCCTGGACAGCCAGGACTGTTACACAGAGAAATCCTGTGTTGAAAAACAAACAAAAGAATAAAAAACAAAACAAAAGAAAAAAAGAGAAGGAAGCCAATGTGCGATGTGGACTATGCATGTTTTAGGTCGGAAGACAGAAAAATGACTACAAACGACCTTTAAAAGACTTTGCTGCATTTCTCTAGTTGGCTGCACGCGTACAAGCCAGCATCCCTGTCCCTTCCCCCAGCTCAGGGTTTTACTTGCTCCCTACAATCACCTTCAGGGAAAAGCACAAGAAGAAGGTTTCTTAGGCTCTGCCTGTTGGCAATCTGACACCTCCCGAGGACATGCTGAGACTGGGTTACCGGTGGCATTTTTCTCTCTGACCACATGTTTCTCCCAGCCTCACTTGGCCTTCTGTTCATCTTTCAGAGTGTTCTCAATCTTTGTCCCTACCTAACCTAAACTGTTTATTTTCCTCCAGAAAGAACAGAAACGCCGTCCCTCGCTTGTCTTGTCTATTCCTGTCCCCTTTCCTACCCACAGCGCTTCAATTGTTGAAGAGAGGGCTGTTCCTGCATGCCTCTTTTGAATCCCAGACCGCAGGATTTAAAATGGTATGCTAACTGCTGCATCCACTCAGGACATGAAGAACATTGGTAAGATTCCTTTCATTAAGAAGAGCAAACAAAAAAGAGAAGCAACATATCTTCTAAATTCAATTACCTGAATTCGGAATTTTTCCATTCATTAAAGCCAAACAGAAGTACTTTCAAAAAAAATCTCTAATTCCAATTAACTTATGTCTTATTTAGTACGGCTGACGTTTGATGCCTAGAGTAATGCTGCGTCAACTGTCAACTCTTCAAAGCGTTAAGAGTTTGAGATATTGGTAACTGTCAATCATTGGAACAGAGTATTCTTTGCTGTTTATATTTTGATTTTTTTTGGAAATGTAAGCATTAAGCATCAAAGGGCTAGAAAAGGCACCCATAATTTTTTCCTTCCTTGTTCTTTCCAATTATTTACCTACTCGATGACATGCGAGTTCTGATCTTTTGCTGTTGCTTTTCTTGTCCGTTTCTTTCTGAGACAAGGCTATGCCATTTAGCCAAGAGTGGACTGCAACTAACAATGCTCCTGCTTCAGCCTCCTGAGTTAGGATTCCAGGCAATGACATATATTGTTAACGAAGTTTACTGAAGATCCATTTTTCTTTGAAATTTCACAACAAGTTTGGGTCTTTTCTTGTCTTCATGAGGTGTGGTAAATAACATTCTTCAGAGGACAGTGTCCTCTCATTTTTCACATTCCCCTCATGTTTCCCGGTAAGGTTATAGTCCAGTGGCCCTCAAACTTCCCGAGTGCTGTGGCCCTTCAATATAGCTCCTCATGTTCTGGCAACCCCAATCATGAAATTACTTCATTTCTACTTCATACCTAATTTTTCAACTGTTATGAATTGCAATATAAATATCTGATATGCAGAATATCTGCTATGCAACCATCAAAGGGGTCGTGACCCACTGGTTGAGGGTTATAGCCTCAAATGTCTCTGCCCTCACCATCCAACATGCATATATTAAAATTCCATCACACAAAAAAGCTGTAGAATGTGAAACAAATATCTTGCGGGTGACGAAGGCATAAGAATAGGGCTGTCAGAATTGAAATTGCTGCTCTTATTAAAAAGAATCCAGAGAATTCCCTTGCCCCCCTTTTCACCATGTACAGGTACATCAAGACAATAACTGTCTACAAGTCAAGAACCTGGCTTTGGTCAAAGTCTGACCACATAGACACAATAGTCCAGGGCTTCTAGAAAACTGAGAAATGGATTTCTAACTAGCGTCAGAATGTGAAGCTTGCATACGACTCATTGCTGAGGCTGACTTCAACAGTAAGAATGCTTCTACCAAAGCTTCAGCCATGACCACCAGTACAATCCCTGCCCTATATCAGTGTTTCACATGAACTTACCGTTCTATTTCGGTTAACACGAGTGATACAGCTGCTCCATGTTCGTTAGCACAAATGATGCCGCCTCTCTCTGGCCGTGTCAATATTGGGAAAGTTTCCGATGTAAAGGAGAATAACTGTTGAGGGCTGTGGACCCCCAGACTTCCAATTTCCTGTAAACAACTTGTTACGCTTGCAGCTGCTCTGCGCAAAACAACCTGTTTTCCTGTGTTTGCAGCTGCTCTGAGCACGAGACCCTCAGGAGTTCCTGATGGCAGGGGAATGGTTTCTGGTGCGTTAGGCTGGGGCGTGGCTATCAGTTAAGGATCCTTATAGAGGCTTCCCTGGAACACAATAAAGAGGGCATTCTTATTTCAAGGATGACCCGTGTCTCTGTCCCTCTTTCTGTGTGTGTATGTGTCAATCTCCAGGCCCTTGCCCTGCTATAAAATGTTCAGTTCCCTAGTGCAGGTGGTAGGCTACAGGCGTAGTAGTACTGTAGTACATGTAGTACAGGCACTACAGGACCGTAGTACATGTAGCAGCACGGATGCTACAAGTAACAAATTATACCCAGAGGCCCTTGAAGAGCTGCTCAGTGTGGACTAAGGCAGATGTTTGAGAGTAGGACTGGGCCAAGTCGTATACTCCGGAATAGACCACACCCGTCAAATACCATTATTTCAACTGACTTTGCTTTCCCCATGAACAACGGGGAAATCTGCAATCCTGGTCTATCCCAAGATTCTGTAAGCAAATTAGGAATAGATTATCCAGTTTGATAATAAATAATTTGAGCATGAATATTAATGACCCACATTCTTCCCTGTTAATGGAATTCATTTATTTTGGACCACCTTAAGGTTTCAAATGAGATAATTAATGAGAGAATATAACTATCCATAGCCTGTTATTTACAGTTACCGACTCACTGCATCTTTCAAACACATCTATTTTTTTGTTTGTTTGTTTTGGTTTTGTTTTTTGAGACAGGGTTTTACTGTAGCTTTGGAGCCTGCCTTGGGACTCGCTCTGTACACCAGGCTGGCCTTGAACTCACAGAGATCCGCCTGCTTCTGCCTCCAGAGAGCTGGGATTAAAGGCGTGCGCCACCACTGCCTGGCTTCAAACACATTAGTTTTAAAGGAAGGAAGAAATGTAGGTTTAAAGGAAGCTCCCGTTCGTCATCATGGTCGGTCACGTCCTCCTTTCCTCTCCTTCCTTTCTTCATCCACCTGTTAATTCATTCACTCGACAACTATTGTTTTTACTTTGTGTCTGGCACCGCATGAGACACATAACAACGAGCAAGGCAGGGAGCTTTGCAAGAGGTTCTCCATCTTAACATATCAGGATACAGTCTTGTTCCACCATGGTAACATCAGATTTTTCCTTAGCCCTAAAATGTTGCTTCTCCCATACGGACATCTCCCAAGATCCCAGGTAGAGAATTGAGGTAAAGAAAATGGGGCAAAGGACTAAGACATCCCAACTGAATCTTTTCTTTTAACCAAACTTTCTGGGAATGGAGGAGGGGTGGGGATGGTGTATGGCTTGCTTAGCATGCGCAGAAGTTCTAGCGCTAGCCTCCCTAAAAACAAAACAAATCAGACCAATCACTTGATAAAAATCACGAGGAGACTTCAAATAGACTTTAAAGAAAGGTTTAACTTTATTTCTGTGTATGTGTGTATGTATCTGAATGTCTGTCTGGGTATCCATGGAGATCAGAAGAGGAAACTGGATCCCTTAGAGCTGGAGTTACTAGGGGTTTTGAGCTGCCTGACACGGGTACTGGGTACCAAACTTGGGTCCTCTGCAAGAATAGCAAGTGCTCTCTATCACTAAGTCATCTCTTAGCAGCAGCAAACCCCAGACTCCTACTGGGCAAATTTAGGTTCTATATCTCTTCTATTTTAGCCATCCACATAGTTGTATCCAACAGATTTTAGGTTCTGTTATGATAGATGTGGATAGGGGATTTGGAAAAGAAGAAGTCATTTCTAGGGATGTTACTAGCCTGAGAGCTGGGGAAATCTCATTTCTCAAACATACCGTATTTTACTAAGGTACTGTCATTAAAGAAAAATGCATATATTTACAGTACATGACATGATGTTTGGATATATGCATAGGCTGTGAAATGATTGAAGAAAGGAGTCTAACATAGCTAACACCTCACATACTTATCTTTTTTTTTTTCTGTCGACAGGACATTTAAAATTTCTTAGAGCAATTTTCCGGGCTGCAGCACATTATTAACGACGGCGTCGTGTCCTACGATTAATCTCCTGACCTGATTTCTTCTGTCTAACCGAAACCTCATACTCCTTGATCATCATCATCTTCCCATTTCCCCTGCAGTTCTGCATCTTCCCACAATTCTATTTCCTGTTTCCATACAAGATATTCGAACGCGTGCAGCATTGATCTTTCTGTGTCTGCCTTACTTCACTTACAGCACGACTTCTACATTTATTCAAGTGTCATACGAATAACAGGATTTCCTGATTTTGGAAGACTGTATACTATTATGTTGGATATCCACATCGTATTTTATTTTTTTATCATTGCACATATTTAAGGTTTAACGACATAATGTTTGTACATATAATGACTATTTGCACAGTTAAGGTTTATGACATAATATTTGTACATATAAAATGAAGTATTTGCATCAACAAATTGCCATCTCTATCAATGGGCCTTTATCAGAGATAGCACCTAACTACTCACTTCCTGCATCTTCAGCCATTGGTCACACAGGGCTAACTGTTGTCCCCATGGTGTTCATTGCAATAGGTCCCTGTGCTGGTTATTTTCTACGACTGTCCATCCATGCCATTTGATCTCTGCTTTTCCATTTTCTGTATCCCTCTACCCCGGTGCTCTCTGTTTTCATGCACGTTTCTACGTATTTTTCAGTTTCACCACCTTCTTCTTATCCACTGTTCTGTTAAGTGCAGTGCTTTTTTTTTTTTTTTTTTTTTTTTTTT
Organism: Alexandromys fortis; assembly: GCF_014885135.2. Taxonomy (NCBI): domain Eukaryota; kingdom Metazoa; phylum Chordata; class Mammalia; order Rodentia; family Cricetidae; genus Alexandromys; species Alexandromys fortis. Next base: position 8,643,592 of record NW_026067938.1, read on the forward strand.
TTTTTTTTTTTTTTTTTTTTTTTTTTTTTTTTTTAACAAAACACCAGGGATTTCGTATTTAGGCCTGTGAGTAGCTGGAAAGCAATGGCGCACTATTCTAGAACATTATGTGGGATATCAGCGAGGTTTGCATTTCTCAAAAGAATATTCTGGATCTTTGCGCTGGAAGTTAAAGAAAACAGAAAGTAAAGGGGAAATATCAGCTGGAAGTTTCAGTGGAGGAGAAATATGGTTTTTGCCCGGAGAAAACAGATAGAAGCTATGGAATAGAGTAATGACAGGAGGGAGAGAACGTATGGCCACCCTAAGTCCTGTTTTTAATCTAGGTGATCCTGTTTGATCATGGCAGCATTGCCTATTCTCAGCAGGAGAACACAGCCTTCGGTGCAGGGCGGACAGTAGATACTGATGGTTGAGGCACCTGCTGGATGGACAAGAGAGTGTGTGAAGTTCAGGTTGAACATTAGGGTCTTGAACACAAGAGAGAGCTCCTGGGGGAAGGTTCAGGTAAGGGTGTTTGGGATATAAAGATTACACATAAAACCATGGGAACAAATCTCTTATCCAGAGCAAAAAGATATGGAAAAAAAGAAAGAAAAGCTCAGTAGGGATCCTGACTTGGGCTTGGGTAAATATTAATTTGGTAGCTGGAAATACAGAGGTAAGATGGGAAGGATTAAGATATAAGAGAGTTCCAGGTAACAATCTCATAGTTAGTAGTTATGTGAAGAAATACAGGTGTTTCCATTTTCTCAGTTAGTGGGAAGTACCAATCCAGGAGAGCAGACACATCTGCTGTGGGATAATGCTCTTGTACACTGGAAAAATTTGTCTCTCATATTGGTTTATTAAATGCTGATTGGCCAGTAGTCAGGAAGAAAGTGTAGGCAGGGCAACCAGACTAAGAGAATTCTGGGAAGAGGAAAGGCAGAGGTCAGTCACCACATAAAGGAAGCAAGATGAGAGTGCTTTACTGAGAAAAGGTACCAAGTCACATGGTCAAACACAGACAAGAATTATGGGTTAATTTCAGTTGTAAGAGCTAGTTAGTAATAAGCCTGAGATAACAGGTCAAAAAACTGTTTATAATTAACAATAGCCTCTGTGTGTTTCTTTGGGACTGAATGGTTGTGGGACCAAACAGGACAGAAACTTCTGTCTATAGGTATCAGTTACACCTATTCAATGCTGGGTAGAATTCAGACCAATTCACTGTGTTCTCAGCCATGCCTAATATTTAACAGCCAAAGCGTGTGTGTGTGTGTGTGTGGTGTATAGTGCATGTATATTTGTACACATATCTATCTTTTGTTTCCATCAGCATGGAGAGAGGCAGGCCCTGGGGAAGCTTAGACCAGTTAAGTGAGAATTGTGTACACATCCTTGGCTTGCCCTTCCTCATTCCTTACCTCTTGTGCTGCTATTTTGGCTCCTATTTTGTGCTTAGCAGCAAAAATTCTTCTTAATTAAATCAAGACAGGCTCTAATTACAGTTATGTACTCTTGGTAAAAAAATGTGTGTATGCCAAAGTGTGTGTGTGTATCTTACATTTCACATTGAACACTAAAATTCATTTCATTTTAAATTAATAAATGAAGACTGTAGGTTATTAGGCTAATGAAGTCTTTGAAAACAAACTGTCTTCCACAGAATGCCCAGGGGATGGGGTGGAAACAGAGGACAAATATTCCTTTCCCACCTCCCTGGGAGCTTGCACAGATCTCTGGATGCAGGTACTAGGGATCTAAGGTTGAAAGAACTGTCTGGCAAGCTTTGGATGGTATTTCTTAACCAGTTCTATAGACATATCACTCTACTTCTTAACTTCAGCTCCTCCCTTTTCTATTCTGTCAAGCTGCCTCTGCCCAGTATTCTCAGGTTCATGATCTTGTGAGGGATCCTTTCTTTCCTGTACATCTCTGAGCCCTGGCAGTATCTCTCATTCTCTTAGACTAAGAATCTGGCCTCCTGCCCTTGTGGACGAGAGATGTAAATACTGGATAGAAACTTAACGTCCTTTATAAAGCATCGGGAACGGCAGTCTGAAAAGCATGTGGACAGGAGAGGTTACCGGGAAGAGAGGAAATTCCATTGCTGAGAAATCACATCAGACGATCTTGCCTGTTTACATGTGGAGTCCGATCCTGGTTAACCAAAACCAAAAATACAGTTTTATATTTCATACTTATAGGTTTTTAGATATTAGAATTTAAAAGAGGTGTTTTGATTAAACGATTTTTTATAATTGATGTGAACACTCTGTGTGCATATGGGGGTGCAGATTTCAACAGTGGATGTGGTTCCTCCGGCTTCATCCATCTTGTTATCTGAGCGAAGGTTTTGCCGGGAACTCGGTGGCTTGGCTAGACTGGAGGGTTAGGAAGTCTGTCTCAAGGATCCTCCTGTTGCTCCCTCCTAGTGCTGAGGTTGAAAGTATGTGCCACCATGGCTTGATTTTTTATGTGAATGATGGGGATGAAGCTCAGGTCTTTGTTCAGGAAGCACTTTACCAACTGAGCTGTCTCTCTGACCCCCTTTAACAGATGTGGGATAATAAGATATGTACACATATTCTTATACATAAACTAAGATATACATGTATTTAGCACATGTCAATTACATGATGTATATATCTATATCTATATATGAAATATGTAATATCACCGGTCAATTAAGAAAATTTTGCAAAGGTTAGGGAGACAGCTCAGTTGGGAAAATGCTTGCTTTATAAGCATGAAGAAGTGAGTTCGGTATCCCAGAATCCATGTTAAAAAATGCTGGACGTGGTACACGCTCGTAACCTCAGCACTCTGTTGGTGGAGACAGGCAGGCCCATGGATTCACCAGCCACCGGCCTGGCTTAGTCAGCAAGCCCCAGCCCAAGTAAAAGATCCTATATCAAAAAACAAGTTATATATCTCCTGAGGTTGTCCTTTGACTTCCACCCACACATGCATACGTGGGCATATATGCAACCACACATATATGTGCATCTGCACACACATGAACACAAACACGTGCACACAGAAAAGAAGACTCCTATATGCTAGAACTACTATGTCCTTCTTGGTCATCTTCCAGAAGTTTCCTCAAGCCTCTGTCATCCTTAAACACATGATTTCTGAGGCACTGTCTATGGAACACGCCACCGGAGAAGCTGCTCTGCTTCCTGTTGTTAAGCCCGGAATCTTAGAGTCGGAGCAACTGAATTGCTGCCCATCCCTTATTTTTGAAATTGGACAGTTGGAGAAAGTGATAGGGAAGTTAGTAAAAGACCACACTCTTCAATCTAACTGAGGAGCAGCTGACAATACGGGAAGATGTCTCAAGGGATTCCTTGGCTCTGTAGGACGCTGGCCATAGAGCAGGAGGTATTTGCCTCCGATGACAGTCCATATTTCAGCTGCTTTCATCTGTGACAATAAATTCAAGGCTTATTCCGACGAAGAGAGTAGAAAGAGAGAAACACGACCCTTGCTAGAGCTGGGCCGGACAGCTGTTGTGTTTTGTCAGGGATATAAGAGTTTACACGAAAGTGCTCCTCAAAGAAAGGAATGCCTGTGTGGATGTTCTTTATGATGGAACTCGAGGAAAAAACCCAGAGATCAAATTCTGCAAATGCCCGTGATCAGAAAGAGCCACAGATGTAGATGGCACATTTTGACCTGGTCTAAGTGAACGGAAACAACGGAGTCTTAGACTGTCCTTTGAAGACATCATCTTTCCAAGCAGAGCCAAGATCACTCTGAGCAGACCTACGACCTTTCTACCGGGTGAACTCCAAGCCCTCATCTCTGTTAAGCGGAGATCAATTTTAGCCTGCCTAACTCCTGATGCTTTAAGAAAAACACAGGCTTGTGCACCCCGGTCCAGGACACTGAGTTAGCAGCTATCCCAGACACAGGAATCTGTCTGTTTATCAAACAAGCCAGTGGATTTTAACACAGGGGTCTTAGGGAATCTCACCAAGTAAACATTGCCCTGGGGCTAATCTTATAAATTTATTGTTAGCAGAGAGCATTTCTTCGCTGAAGATGAGAAAGCTCCTCAGACTTATAGCTTACATAAAACTTTTCAGATTATTTTAAACATGTTCTCGTTCCCTAAGTCCCCAGCATTCCTTACAGGAATCATTCCATAATTAAAATCATTACATCATCAAAAGAGTCATATTCTCATAATCACACTTTTAAGTCCTTTATTTCACTTAGAAAGGCTAGGATACAGCAAATCTAATCCAGGGTCACCATGGAGACAGTTTGTCCCTCCTGGCTCTGGCTGGAAGACTCGGGGCATACACTGATGTTCAGAATTAGAACTCTGGAATTCCGTAGTGTTCCAGTAGTTAAATCATTGTGGGGGTCAGTAATTATTCCCTAAGGCTGAATTTCTAAAAGTGGAGTTCCTGGGTTAGAAGCAAATGTTTAAGAGCTTTGGTTTGGACTGGCAAATCACAGTACTAAAAGGAATGAACAAGTTTAGCATGGTGGTGTATGCCCCGGGAGGCTGTACCAGGAGCAGCAATGAGAACTCAAAACAAAAACAAACAAACAAACAAATAAACACACAAACAACAAACCCAACTCCAAACAACCAAAACAAAAGCAATAATTAAATCAGTGTGAGCAACTCTGGGTCTCCATCTTAACAGCATAATCTCATTGCTGTCATCCTATCTACTTAAAGATGGCAAATATGGGCTTTAAAAGTGCTGAATCCGAACCAAAGTCGTACAATCACTATGTAAGAAAAGTGGAACCAGGACCTGGGTCTTTTGGACACCAAAGCCTTGTGCAAGGTGATGGGACGCACTACTTCTGCAAGACGGTGTTCATTGACATCTTGACCAGAAGTACCCAGAATGCCTGTTTGCTTGCGGCTTCACCAACCCCGGACATTTCTTTTAAAATGACTTTTCAGGCAATGGGAATGGCTTTGTTTAAGGAATGAACTGTTTGCTTGACAGTAGTTCTAGGGTTCACCAAATTTAGTAGTTCCCACTTATGCCCACATAGTGCAGAGATTGATATCGTCCCTAAAGGTTGCTACCACAGAGCGGAACACGTTACTGCATTTACATACATGGTGGTCAAAAGGCTGTCAAGTCCATTCTGCGTCCATGTCTAGCAGAACCAAGAGTCCTTGTAAGACCAGTATAAAAATATTGATTCCCTGATCTTGGGAGAGAGTTGTTGCTCAGCGGTGAGGATCAAAACCAGGATCTCAAGAATGCTAGTTAAGCAGTCCAGGCACGAAGCTACAGCCCCAGTACCAGGGGAAGAATTTTCATCGGCTGTAATATAATCTTCCAAGTATGACTTCTGAACTCAGTTTTTCTAGAAGGAATTTGATAGTACTTTGTAGGACTTTGAAGAGTTAAATCCACAACAAGCAGAACAAATAAAAAGACGGAGAGAGGGAGAAAGAGAGAGAGTTATAGTGAGCATAGGACTGAGATGAGCTAAACTTTCGATTTATCTCTGGGCTCTTGACAGAGGAAAATTAAAGACTTCACTAGCGTCCTTTGCTTTGTTCCAGGGAAAACACTCACACTCTCCCAGAGGGTGAACTCCCGAGGAAGGGCATTGGGAGGCCCCAAGAGAAACACAGCGCCTCAGACGCTTCAGTATTGCAAACACAGATAGTCTTTAAATAAGCACGTTTCCTATTTAAGAGTATGTAGGCTTAGGAAGCCTATATTCATTCATAGATAGTGATGGGGATACTGAGCATGAGACGCTGAGTATCTGGTTGTCATTGTTGTAGCTGGATCACCATAGACATTTTTTTCCTTATCTGAAAATATTTGTAACACATGATACTACAGTTTCATAGAATAAACGGTTTTCATTGGAAAAAAAAAAGAGTATGTAGACATAGTTTCATAAAGCCGGGTGTATTAGAACTGTCACAGACGCTTTAAGAATCCGAGGAGATGTCTGCTGGAAGCGGGAAACGACAGCTAAGCCACTGAATTTCTCTGTGATGTAGCACAGTCGGTTTCCGGCCCACGGAGCAGTGATCAGGGTGGAGTAAAGCTCTGAGCATATTTTGAACATTGGTCATTCATGTTTTGAGATTTATTATCTCTTGAAACGTTTAAGACTATCTGGATGGTAGAAATTCACAGATCCACCCCCCCCCCCGCCAATTCTGTGAGTTCTACTTGAAATTTACCTTCCCAAATGAGATTTGCTGGCTGCACTATTCTTTGAGCACCGTTTAGTAACTTTAAGGTTATTCTTTCCCAAGGAGTAAGTTTGTCATCAACTCATGAATATCAGAGTGGCAGGAAGCATGACTCCATCTGATTTCTAATGTGAATTAGGCATTGTTTGGATTTACCACGCCATGCAGACTGTTTGCACGTGCTAACGTGTTAGAGATGGTAAGTTGCTCTGAAGAACCATGCATGTATTTCTTAAAATGTTAGAAACATTTATTCCAGTATTTCAGCTTTTACAATAAAAAAGTATATACACTGGGGTTGTAGTACGATTTCGAATTGGTCTTGATAACAAAAATCCTGAGCTGGATATTAGGAGGTGATAGCTGAAAAATCAGAGAAGCAGAGCAGCCAGCCAGACACTAGTTCTTACCTCTACGGAATCCTCAGACCAAATGGGGTATCCTGTCTTTACAAGTCCTCAGACTGAATGCCTTGAGCTCCTGTCTCCTCCCACCTTACATTCCTCTCTCTGAACAGTCCCTTCCTGTCTCTGCCTCCCTACTGCTGGCATTAAAGTACTTGTGAATCCCAAGTACTGGGATTAAAGGTGTGAGACACCACCACGTGGCTCTGTTTCTCTTTTATCCTGGCTCAGTCTAGTGTGGCCAAGGGTGGCCTTGAACTCACAGAGATTTCAGCTGTCTTTGTCTCTCAAGCGCTGGGATTAAAGGTGTGTGCTACCACTGCTTGGTCTTTATGGCTAACTTGTGGTTTAACTCTGTACTCTGATCTTCAAGCAAGCTTTATTTGTTATAGCACAAACAAAATATCGCCACAGGGGCAAAATTCTGATAATTAATAGTACTGTTTGCAGTTCTGAGAAGCTATGAACTCAGAAGAGCCAATCATATGGCTCTTAACAGTTTTATTTTATTTTTATTTGTGTGTGTATGTCTGTGTGTTCTGTACCATGTGTATGCAGATACCCATTGAAGCCAGAGAGTGTGTCAGATCTCCTGGAGCTGGCATTATAGGGGATTATGAGACACCCAACATAGGTGCTAAGAATCCAGCAGTGTTTTTTTGTTTGTTTGTTTGTTTTTCGAGACAGCGTTTCTCTGTGGCTTTTGGAGCCTGTCCTGGCACTAGCTCTGCAGACCAGGCTGGTCTCGAACTCACAGAGATCCGCCTGCCTCTGCCTCCCGAGTGCTGGGATTAAAGGCGTGCGCCACCATCGCCCGGCCTCCAGCAGTGTTTTTAATTGCTGAACCTTCTTTTCATCCCCATTATGGAAACTTGTTTTTATTATTTTTATCATTATTATTAATATGATTATTTTTATCATTATTTGCTTTTGGAGACAAGGTTTCTCTGTGTAGTCCTGGCTGTTTTGAAACTAATTCTATATACCAGGCTGACCTGAACTCAGAGCTCTGTCTGCTTCTACCCCCCAAATGCTGGGATTAATGGAGCGCTCCACCACTGCCTGGCTCAGGATGGGAGCTTTTTAATGTGGTACCAAGAGTATTTGCATATTGAGATTATTTGAGACATCAACTCCTTAGAAAAGGTAATCTGGCATGTTTCCCCTTTCCTATACTGTCAGTATCAAAAAGTTCCTCATTTGTGTGGACTCTATAGACATTTTTGGAACAAATCATGTTAAATTACATATTAGTTAATTTTCCCTAGGTTAAATTCAGGCAGCTCTCTGGCATTGGTTTAAATACATTACGTGCCCTCACCTTTGGAAACCCTTACCACACCACCACGAGGCATTTTATACTTGCCATTGTCATTTTATAAGTAAGGACAGTGAGACACCGGAAGTCACTGGATTTGAGAGCGTCAGTCTGAGAGCGTCAGCTGGCTGGCATTTGAACACATAAACCCAAGTGTTTATGTTGGTGACAAAACTACTTTTTGGGGATCTTTTGTTTTGTTTTGTTTTGGTTAGTGTTTATTCCTTGTAACAGGGTCTCACTATGCTGTTATGGCTGGCCTGGAACTCACTTAGGCCAGACTGGCATGGACCCTGTCACCACGGTCTTACCTCTCAGCCTCAAGGGCTGGCATTAGACGTGGGAGGTGCCACATCTCCACCCTCCCTATTTGCTTTGAAATACCTGCAAAAGGGTAATTGGAGCGAATGCAACGAGTTGTAATCCTTGGACTTGTTTTCTTTGGTTGAACTGTAAAATATTTCTCTCTGGCATAAAGACAAGATTCCTTCTGGATATTTGTGCTATGGTTTGTTTCTTTAATTAAAACATTCACTAATTATTTTTTTGCTATGTTGGGACGAGCCTCAGGACCTTGGGCATACTAGGCAAGCTCTACCCCTTACATCTGCTGCCCATGCTATAGTGTACTATTAAGGAAATGGTTTTTAAAAAGCTGAGTCTAGGAACTGGAGTCTTCTGAAATAAGACGTTCATTCGGTCCTCATTCACTGTTTCCATCATGCCTGGAAATAAAAGTTTGCTACTATAACAGAATCAAAAGGGTTTCCCTGGCTTCTTAGCATGCCCTGTGGAAATCCTAGCCAGTGAGATTTTCTATGTGGAAATTCCAGGAGATGTTTCAGCTTTGTTCCTTTGAAGGTCCTTCCCTTTTATGATGCTTTACCGGCCAACGAAGTGTGGCTGAGAAGCACACTGGGGGGGATTCTCCCTACCCAAAGAGCTGGTCATGGAGGATGGCAGGTGCTCATCCAGCTTCTAAACCTCAGGCTCCTCCACCCATAATTCTGATATTTAACTTGATCTTTGCTTTTGCAGAAATGACAAAGCATTGCTGCCTTGCAGTTCATTTGTTCTTAGTGGTTGTGTACCAGATGAGTCTTTAGAGTTTTACACATGGTTTTATTGTGGCTCCTTTCTGCAGGACTTAGATATGGATCTATGATTGTGCTGAAGAACATGTGGTTGATAGAAACATTCCTGTTCTTGGAAGGATCTCTACCACTTACTCCACCAACTTTTCATTAAAGGCCTGTACTTCAGTCTTTCATTCCTTACGGTGGGTATGACTTAAGGAAACTTCTAGTCTGTGATTTAAATAGAAACATGGAGGATGGTCTTATTAGTCTCCCACATAGGTCAAGAGATGTTGAATTCTAGCATCAACATAGCTCAAGTTCAAATTGTGTTCATACTATATTAATGTTAACTCTGAAAAGTAATGTAAGTCTACTTTATATGTATTCTTGCTTCTTATTTTGGGGGAGAAAATTTGCTAAAAATTTATACAAGGGAAAATATTAACATTTTCATGCTCATTGCTGTGTTTATTGATGAGGTCCTTCTGCTTTATTTGTAGTCTGTAATAAGAACAGAGCACGTGATGTATGTGATATGTTTTGTATGACTTGGGTCTTCAGAGGTGACACTCCAAAGACAGGAGTACTTTCATACTTATATTGGATGAACAGCAGATTGTGTGCAGAAATATGATTGCATAAAAGGGTTGTGGTTGGTCACGAACTGCATAAAAGGATTGTAATTGGTCATAAACTTGAGGGTTTCAGCAAAAAGTTTGTTCAGATTCTTCTCCTTGTTTGCATGTCTGCAGAGATAAGGACATTCTTTTTTTTTTTTTTCTTGGGTGGGGGAGATAGCTTCTCTCATGTGAGCCTCTTATGAGCTAATTTAGAAGAAGGTCAGAGAATTCCTTTCTTGCCTGGTGAAGTACAGAAAAAACCAAGTCTGGTGTTTTATCAGATTTCAAGAACGCTAAATTTTAGGGAAGTGTGTTCGGAAATCCACGAAATGGAGAGATCAAAGTTCTCCCTCTAAAAATTAAACTATTAGCTAGATGTTATAGTTGATTATTTTTTTTATCACAGGAAGAAAGGGAAAAGGGCTTTGGGCCTGTGAGCCTATAACTGTTGTAAGGGTGATAGTATACACAAGGAAAGAGTATCAAAGACATCGTCAAAATCTGAATATGAACTGGTCCCCCGACAGTGAACACTTGGTCACCAGCCAGTGAGTGGTACTCTATTGGGGGGTTGGGAAGTCTTACAAGGTGAAAGCAGCGGGAGCAGGTAGGTGAGTGTCTGGGGAGTGGGCACTTAGGTTCATAGCCCTGTGGCTACTTCTGTCTCCAGTGATCACCTGCCCGGTCACAGACTGTTCAGCCTCTCTTCCAGTTCTCACCATACATTCCCCACTATGTGACTATGGACTGTATTCCCTCATTCAAATAGTGATCCCAAAGAAATCCTTCCTCTTCCATTACTTTCAGTCATGTGTTTGGTTGCAGGGATAAGAAAAGAAACCCAAATAGCTATCAATCAATAAGCAATAAGCAAATCCTAGGGAAAAGAAATAAGAAAGAATTAAGTAACAGCAGAACCGCCATTTACGCTTTGTCACCAGGCTGCAATTATTTCCATATTGCTTGCACGAGTATCCCCAATGAGGTCATCTTTCTACACATTATTTGATACCCTGGCAGCGCCGAACCGCGTGTGAGAATGATGGATGAAGTCATTGTTCCCGATGCCACCAACTCTTCAGTTCGGGCCCTTCCCCTTGGTGTGATTCACACCCCTTTACACCTGCAGTTTTTCCTGCTTCTGTTTCTCCTCTTCATCCTGTTGAACGCTACCAATGATAGGAGATGCGCTATCGTGAACTCTAATTGCATTTTGTCCTCACATAAGGGTTATGAGGGAGGGAGCAGCATCACAGTTATCAGAGAGAAGGAACAGAGGCTCAAAATGTGAGGTCAGTATTTGCCTGATTGTATTGTCTCTTCTGTTTGTGACTTGACTTCAACGCATGCCCAGTTGTTGAGAGATGAGAAAAAGAGAGAACGGAACAGTAACTTATTTTAGAAATCCAGTAACTTATTTTAGAAATCGATTAAATCCTCCTTGCATAAGTACAGTAATCTCCAGTGTTAAGCATCAAACATTAGGCATTCGTGTGAGCCAAATGGTTGCCCGAACTTTACAAATAACAATATTTTATTTCCTGTTTTATGAAAGTAGATTTTAAAGGCACACTCTCCGCTTTTCTTTGTGGATGGTATTTATTGCTTTAATAATGGTAGAAAAGTACATTGAGTCTGAAAAAGCTGATTGATTATGGAAATTGGACCAATGTAGACTGGATTTCTTCATTTCACCCTCCAGGATCCACCATTTTCTCTTCATTGGCTTCACACATGCCATGATTATGTTGTTCCGAGTGAGATCTTGTACAAGCTTAAAATTGATTTTTGAGGACTTCTGATTGCACTTTCTAAGTATTATAGTGTCACGGGTGGCATTTCTAACTGAAACGCTTAGCTTATATTTGGCGATGTAATATAATCAACTCTTTTCCTTAGAACAATAATTTGTTTCTTACTACAGTGTGTATAAATGACAACCATGTGCTAAATGGTGCTATTTCTCCCAATACATTCTTGAGACAGTCACATTGTCCATGGGACACAACAACCACTTACTCTTGGCTGTGAAGTGTTGGATACAAAGGCAGACATCAGTGACACATACTTGAGTTCTCTAAAATTAAAAAATTATTTATGCTTATGTAGTCAGTGTTTTTAAACAATAGTCCGCATAACTCACCTTGGGTTTGTGCCTAGGTGAAATATGTGATTAGTATTGGCTTTATTGTGTCATTTTCTAAGGACATTCAGGTGTGTTCATTCTTTTTATTTTGATATGCGGTGGGATATTTGACCACACTGTGAAACTCGAAGACCGTGTTAATAAAATTAACCATGGGTCAGGGGGAGGAGCCAGTGACCTGTTGTCAAGAATCAGCTAAGGGAGTATGGAGGACCCAGGAACATGGATAGAGAGACACACAGGAAGGAGTAGGGAGGGACTTGGAGATACATGGGCCTTTTTGGTTTGGGACAGGTGGAGAGATGTGTTCTCTTGATGGGTCTCTTGTCAAAAAGGAAGGTCAACTGGTTGCTTCTCGACTTCTCTGATCTAGCAGGTTTTCACCCCAACATGGAACTCCTGAGTCTTTATTGTTAAATAGAACAACTTAGATTAAAAACAACATTTTGAAATAAGGTATCACTTACCCCTGCTTTTCTCCTGTACATGGCTACATACTAGCTTCATATGGCAAAACTTTCAAGATCTAGAAGACTTTAGTATGACTAATCTTATCTACACGTTCTTCATCTTTGTACTTCCCTGGCTTTCTTCACTCGTAATATACCACCAACTTTGTCTTCCATTCTTTCGGTACAGTGTATTCTATGTAGGGTAAAACACGCTTTCGTTATTATTGTTAACTAATGATGCTTAGGGAAATTGCAGCAATCACTGACATTGAGGTTGCTTTTGACCCTAAATCCCAAGGATGCTTTTCTGAACTGGTCTGTGATGTTTTTAAGAATGCTTCATAGCCATGGTTTCACGAAACTCTTTCAGTTTCTGCTACATTGGTCTGTGGCCACGGGATGTAATCTATAAGGTCAGGGTTCATCTTGCTGACAACAGTGCCAAAGACCTGGCACTTGAACCTCAGATGACATCATAAAGACCGAAAGTTCACCCGGATAGTGCCGGGATGACCAGAGGACAAATGGCTAACAATCTAGAGCCAGGGGCTATCTCTAAGCAAGGCATTTAAAATGCTTTCCTCAGGAGCCCTTTATAGTTTTTAATTATATTTATGTTGATTAATTGATTAATTTGGTGTGTATATGTGTGCAGGGACATAAACGGGTCAGGTGGAGGTCAGAGAACTACTTACATTAGTTGCTTCCCTCTCTCTGTCATGTGGGCCCTGGGGTCATATTTAGGTCATCAGGCATAGCAGAAGGCGATTTGATCTTCTGAGTCATCTCAGGTTCTTATGAGACCTTCTATGTTAAAATTTATTTATTTTAAGGCGTACCAGAATCTTGACTGCATGAGCACCACATGCATGCCTGGTGCCCACAGAATTCAGAAGAGGGGGTCAGATCCCTTAGAACTGGAGTGACAGATGGTTGTGATTGACCATGTGGGTGCTGGGTACCAAACCTGGGTCCTCTGCAAGAAAAGGAAGTGCTTGTAACCTCTGAGCCAAATCCCCAGCCTGATCTTATGAGCCGTTTAATGGAAGCACACTGTCCTTAAGTCCCAGATAGCTTAGATCATATATTATTACCCTAAAGAAAATGAACAGCAGGCTAAAAGAAATACTATGGACATACATTTAGGAATTTCTACAGTTCCTTTAGAACTTTTAAGTGCATGTGTGCGTGCATGCATGCATGCATGTGTGTGTGTGCTCATGCGCGTGTGTGTGTGATTAAAGCACAGGGAGCAGGTTGCTGGGACGATCTGTCCTTCTATCAACCACTTGGAAATGTGTCTCCCATTATCCGTCTTTTGCAGCCTCCCGGAGCCGGTTCCGTCTCTACAAAGCTCGGTCACTACACACAAGCTGACCGCCTTTACAGACAGCGAGTTTGTTCCCAGAGAGTATCGATACCCCCTTTTTTTTTTTTTTACTTGTGCCCTCCTTGACTCTTTCAAACTTCTGTTTCCCTAAACGGGCCCCTCATTACGACCTGAGTTGAAAGCCCCATCAGAGTGAGTACCAAGTGAGAAAATGAAAAACGAAAAGGGTTTTCAGCTTGAAGGATTGTTCTTTATTTTGCTAGTGCTCCCCTCCTCTACGCCGGTTAGAATGTGTTCTCTGTTGTCTTGAGACAAGTCTTTCTGTGGAGAACAGTCTGACTTTGGACGTGAGATTCCCCGGTCAGTGGTTTCCCACTTCACCTTTAGGTGTGACTGTAACATTTGCTATCTTCTTTTTTTTTTTTTTTTTTTTTTCAATATAAGTGTTGCTACAATAACTGTTCTGTTCTTTTAAAAAGCACACTTACTCCACAAAAGCCTCACCCACTGGTGCTGCTATGTCAAGGGTCAGAGTTATAGTTAACACCTTATTGATTATCAAATCGAAAATCTGGAAACTGTAACCAGGAGCAAACATTGTGAGTCAGGGAAGAAAACACACTTAGCAACAGTGTAGAGATGTTTCCAAGGACCAGGCAGGTACTTTTCACATCAAACTGACGATAAATCAGCACCTGCCATGTATCTTCTTAGGAGTTAGGTTTTCTCTCTGTTTCCCCTCAGAGCAGGGGCAATACCTCTCCACTTTGGTACTTTTACCCCAAAGTTAGTCATCACTTGGGTCGAACGCCAAAATGAAGTCTATTAGGTTTGTTGTCTTGCAGTTTCCATCTCCCCGGGAGTTGTGATGCACAGATTATGAGCCTAGATGTGACTGGGCCAGCAAAGCAAAGACTTTTTGACACATCTCCCAAGTTTCCAACTATCATTTAAATAGGGATAAAACAGCTCCTGGGTCCTGTGGGAAGCTTCCGATTGTGGATCGTGATTGACTAGGGAGAGGGTTCTCGCTCCTGTCTTTATCGTATCACTTAAAACATCAAATCATCTGAGAGAGCTATCTGGGAGTTTTCAGTCCCAAGCGTCCCATTAGGGAGACGATAGATCGTTTCTCCACCTCATTTAATGCAACACACCATGAAAAAGACAAGACGCGATGTTTTGCAATTACTGACTATGGAGAGGACTCTTTCTTAGTCTGAGTTCAAATATTATTCACAAATATAAAAGTAGCTCGCAAGCATGGCAGGTGAAAAGGGGCTATCTAATCTCAATATTCACGTGGGTCTCGAAAGCAGGGTAATTGCCTTGTTGATGCAACACTGTGCTTTATGCATGGAAGATACTAAATAATATCTTCAAACAATTGAACAAATTCTGTTTATATCAGGTTCATTTACCAATGCAAGCCTTAGCCAAAATTGTATTATATAAAACCACCCCTTATTTTCTATAAGGGTGAACCTGTATTATGTCAAATGCTTAAAAGTCTGGAGAGAGAAAGAGACATAAAACATTACGTATTATTTCACTTCAAATTGTTTTGGAATGATTCTTATTGTCTCATGCAAGTAATATATCTTTATTTTCACCTACAAATAGCACATAAAAGATAGCAATGCAAAAAAGAGGAAATTTTGAAGTGAGTCTGCAATAGTGTGTCAGCCAAGCGTCAGCAAGATTTTGTCTCTCAGTTTCCTTTCCTCAATCACATTTTAGGGTCCACGTCTAGGGTGACCACAACCCAAAGCACAATCTGTAGATATCTATAGTGGCACCACTATCTACCTGCACGTCATTAAATTTGTCACTTTGACATGCAGAGCGCTGAGCAGAAGTCACATGTCAGCACCCACCATGGGCCCTTGAGATTCTCTGCTTCAATTAAAAAGTTGGATTCCCCCGTTCCGCACGGGTTCTACATTTCTGCTATGCACCAGTCTGGGTGAGGTGTCTCATGGAATCATAGCCCTTAACTTTTGGAATCTGAGGCCGAATGTTATGGTGAAAACAATAGTGGAGTTGGAGGAAGAGGACTTAGGTTATAACTCTTTCTCCTTGTTAAAGAAGGCAACTGGATAATACCCTTAGTGTTCTTAAAGATTTATTAAGTTTGTTTTATGTTCATGAGAGCTTGCTTGCACGTATGTATATGCACCACAGATATGCCCTAGCCCAGTAGGTCAGAAGAAGTTGATAGGTCTGTTGAGCTAGAGTTAGAGACAGTTGTGAGCACCATGTGGTTGTTAGGAACAGAAAACCCCAGTTGCAATCCCTGAACGTGCTCTTAACCACCGAGTCATCGCTACAGCCAAAACTGGGTGCTGTTTTTTTTTCAAATATTCATATTTCTAAGTTTTAAGAATGACATTTTGATCATTAGCTAAAAGGGTAGTAAAAAGTAGTAAGTGAGTCATTAAAGAACAGTTACTTCATTTGGTATCTTTTAAGGTTTTCTTTTTAGGTTTAATTTTTTTTCCATGTGGGTCTGGAAAGATGGCTGGACAGTTAAGAGCATTTGCTACTCCTGCAGAGGACCCAGGTTTCATTCCCATTACTCACAAGGGTTCATAACTGCATGTAACTTCAGTTCCAGGGGATCTGATGCCCTCTTCTGGCCTCCATGGATACTGCACACACATGGTACACACACACACACACACACACACACACACACACACGAACACTGATGAACATAAAATATAAAAAAATGATTCTTATTTAAAAAAAAGATAAAATAACTTAATTTTCTCCCCATATGACTAAAAAGTTTGACATATTCTCCATGAAATCTTTGTTATTCCTCATTTAATTTGTGGAACAATTTGTTTGCTTTCCCTACGTGACTTACAGTTCTCTGTTTCGTATTTTGAACACTGTAACAACATATGCGTGTCAGGTATCTTCCCTCCCAAAGCCTGGATGCTTTATCATTCTTTGCTTAGTTCTGAATCCCACATTCCTGCTGGTCATAGTGCAATACACAGAAGACTCCGTATTCATCAAATAATTGATTAAACCATTGCAGAAGGTATTAGCGAGGGGTTTCCTAAACTACAATATTCAATTATTCATGTATTCAATCAACAAACACTTTCTGAAGGTTTGCCGTGCACTGCTTGCTGGCTGGGGACTAGAGGCATAAAGGTAAATACAGCTGCCGGGATTACCGAGCTCATAAAAGAGCAGGCTGACATTTAGCCAACAAGTTACCAAAAAGTGGGATATACTGACAGCAGGAGCATGTTATGTGGACGATGGAAATATTTTCCTACCTGGTGGATGTTGTTTCTGTGCTAGACATCAAAGGGTTACCGTGTATATGTGAAGCAGATCTTACATGAACATGTGTGTGTGTATGTAGATAAACATGCACTATTGTGTGGCACGTCAGGGATAGAATGATGCGGGCCTTCCGTGTGGCTGCTCCTAGGATGGGATGTGCGCATGTCTCGGGGGAGGAGCCTGCGCATGAGGTTGAGAATCTGCCGGCTCAGGGGCAACAGCGCAGGGTTTTTAAAGAGAGACTCAGTCTCTTCAGGATTAGTGCAGAAAACAGCGCAGGGAGAGATTCCAGAGGAGAGAAAGCAGACCTCCAACATTTCCGTGAAATTCCGAGTCTGTGTAAGAACTGGGACCTGTCTGGGGTCAGAGGTGGGAGACGGGAGCAGATGGCCGTCCAGCTGCTTGTGCGAGGGTTTGCGCTTGGATTAACTCGTACGGTTTCTTTATAGAAGGGCATTTACAACTTAATAAAAGTTATGGTCAGACGATTAAGAAATTGTACTCACAAGAGGGGATAAGTAATTGGAAAAGAAAGGCACGATAAAACTATATTCTTGTTAATTTTATTCCGGAGCCAAGTCCATGGGTTTGCCTGGGTTCAGTCTGCCATCGTTCAATGTATACTATTTATTTGCGTGGAGACATTTTCTCACTATGTAGCCCTAGCCGGCCTGGAATGTGCTCTGGAGATCTGGGTCGTAGGGGCCTAGCAGTCCTTCGCCTGCTTCTGCCTCCCACGTTCTGGGATGGCAGGGCCACATCACGACACTTGGCTCACGATTCAGTTTTGTGAGAGAATTTCAAAGATTCCCCTTTAGTCTTGTTGACTGCGCCAAACAAAAATTGAATTGTCAACGCCAAGGTGTTTTATCGTTTTGGTGGTGGTGGTGGTAAGGGTGTGTGTGTGTGTGTGTGTGTGTATGTGTGTGTGTGTGTGATTGTGCATGGCTCATTACAGACCCTGTGCCCTGCAACTGTCTGAAGAAAATGAGAGCCTACACAGTAAGCAATTTCTGACAATCTTCTTCAAAGAGGAGTGAGGTTAAACAGTTTCATATGTTTGGGAAGAACATGTTATCATGGGGAGTGGCGGAAAGAGCTACATTAAGTCACTCTTGGTGGCATTGACGTGAGTCTCTAGCAGAGATAGTCCTCCTCCTCTTGAGGAAGAGCTGGAAAAGGAACACACAGAGCTGAGTCCATCGGAACTGGAGTTCGGGCTAACTATAGACCCACACCCAAACTCTCTCTCTCTCTCTCTCTCTCTCTCTCTCTCTCTCTCTCTCTCTCTCTCTCTCTCTCTCTCGCACACACACACACACACACACACACATTCTATTAGAACAAAAGTTATGCGAAGGATTTGAAGTTTAAAAGGCAAAATTCAAAGTCACATTGGCTGACAAGATAAGCCTGCACCTCAAGTCTTGCTTCTACCACACCCGCCCATGGGATTAGCATTGAACCAATAGTTCCATAGCTGAGTTATATTCCAACCTTCGTCTTAGTTTTCAACTCTGTGACATCATCACACTAAATTGGCCAGGTTGGAGTATACCCGCCCTGTTGTTACCCAGGCTGGCCTTGAACTCGTGGTCCTCTTGCCTCAGCCTTTTGAACCGTTAGGATTAATGGCCTGTATTATTTTGTTTGGCAAGCACCTACTTTTTGAGATTTCAGCAAAATTTGTATTTTAATTTTCATTCCCTATGATTAACTGTTTCATGCAGATAATTTTTTTTCTTTTGAGCTAGTATGGAAATTCATTCTCTATCTACAAAATTTTCTTTAGCTATTTCTTTTGTTAGACTCAACTGATGGCTCTACTGACAAAGAGACTCTTGTTTTATTTTATATCACGCATGTATTTTAAACTTTTTACTGTGGAAAATCTAAATATATGCATAAATAGAGATTGTGTGGTGAGCCCCAATGTTCCATCACACAGAGACATCCTAACTTCATAACCATCTTGCTTACAATATCTTCCCACATTCTTTCTCTTTTCTATGTATGTGTGGATATGTATACATATGTATATACATGCATTGGGAGGCCAGAGGGAACCTTTCAGGGTCATTTCCTTGGCTGTTCACATGTTCTGGAGACTGCACAGAACTCATCAGGTAGGCTTGGCTCACTGGCCAGCAAGCCACAGAAATCTACCCATCTCTGCTTTGCCTGTGCTGGGATAATAAATCTCTGTTTCTAATATAGGTTCTGAGGGTTTAACTCGGGTCCTTGTGCAAGCAATTTATTTACTGAGCTGATACCATATGCCTCTATTATTTTTTAACATGTTTTGAGATTTTATTAATTTTTATTTTATGGCTGTTTTCGCTGTGCAGGGTGTGAGTGTTGAGTGTTGAGAAAGACCCGCAGAAAGTATCAGCTCTCTTGGCCAGCAGTTACAGATGGTTGTGAGCAGCTGCAGAGGTGCTGGGCACAGAACCTGGCTCCACTGGAAGGGCAGTCAGGGTTCTTAATCATGGAGTCATGTTGACTGTGATTTCTGTCCCACCAGGTCCCACATCCGTTCAGCCCCAAAGAAACCCACAGAGGCCTACATTAATTATAAACTGATTGGTCTATTAGCTCAGGCTTCTTATGAACTCTTATAACTAATATTAGCCCATAATTCTTGTCTGTGTTAGCCATGGTACCTTTTTCGGCGAGGCAGTCACATCTTGCTTCTTCTGCATCTGGATGACAGCTGCAGACAGACTCTTTCCTCTTCCCAGAATTCTCCTGTTCTCATTGTCCTGCCTCTACTTCCTTCCTGGCTACTGGACAATCAGCATTTTATTAAAAATAATACAAGTGACAGGATAAAAGGCCATTGTCACACAGCAGAGTCATTTCTCCTGCTCAACCCCCTTCTTTTCCATTGTAGTTTTTCAACATCCCTTCCTTTCCTCCTTCTCCATGCTCCATCCTCCCCCCTTTTCTCCCAGTTTTGCCTTCATCGCCTTTGCTGCTTTACTCTTTGGAGACAAAGCCCAGGCTGGCTTTGAACTCACATCCCTGAGTCTCAGCTTCTTGGGTGCTGGGATAATAGACATGTGCCAACCTGCCCAGCTGCTGTTATTTATCTTTTGATCCTTGTACCTTAGCATCTAAAACAGCTGAGGCTGTAATCAGGCACCATTGTACTTGGTCCCTTTACTATGTTGAAGCCAATCCTGAGCAGCGCACACCTTCAGGACTTCAGCAGATGCTCTAAGGACAAAGAGCCGTTTGAAATAACAGCATAGCCACAACCGTATCTTGACACTAACAGTTTCTTGATAGCATCCAAACGTTAACAGCAGTTCTTCCCTCATGCAGCCAGGAAAGGCTGAAATCCCTAAATATCTCTTAAAGGTCACGGATATATTTTTAACTGTTCATTTGAATTTGGACCCAAATAAGGCAAACACATTGTCACTGCCCAATGTCTTTATGAGCTCTATGAGCTTTATTTTCTGCTCTTGGCATTTATTTGGTATGGAAAGACCAAGGTGGACTTGAGGAGATGCCGCCCCCTTGGGTGCAGTTAGTGTGTTCTTCTGCTCTTTGTGTTTCCTGGAAGTCAGTAGTTGGACCCTAGGGATTAGATTGGATCTGATCGGATGCAGGCTTTTGCAGAACTTTGCTTTTGAGCAAGACTTCCTCCTAAGTGAAGTTGATTTCATTACCCAGGGCACCAGGGACTTCCTGTGTGTTGTTTTGTCACAAAGCAAACAGTGCCTAGGTCTTCATAGATATATTATAATTTTAAAAGTCTTGATGTCAACACTATTTGATTGGATATTCCAAACAACCACAATTTATTGAGAAAGAATATATGAGTGCCACCTGAGATTAATAACAGCAGCAACAAACAACTTTTTAAGAAACTATGAATGCAAATAATCCCTAATGACCCCATCAAAGGCTCCTATCATCTGTCCAAGTTATATGCCATGGATCAGCAAGCACCTTGACAAGGAAACTTCTTTATATGTGACATAAATCACCACTTGCTACCTTATTTAAAAACTGGATGATGGTAACAGCCCTGTGACTCCATAAATTTGAGTTTCTAATATTATGCAGAAGAACATAAAAGCTGTTTATGCATTATAATGAAGCAATGATGTATCTTATCCCAATCATTGCCATAACTAAATCACTAACGTGCCTATAGCATGCATAATGACAAGTTTGCAAAGGGCTCAGAATTTCAACGTTTGATTTCACCTGCAATTTCAAATCCCTGCAGCAATTAAAGAGAAAAGCACACGTATCAAAAGCAACAAATCTCCTTAACTGAGTAAGATGCGATTTTCAGCGGGGGGAATTTTTAAATGCCCTTTGAGGCCATAGCAAAACTAAAACCATGTCAATTTGCGTACCGGCGCGTTTTCTAAAGTCCTGGATGAAATGATTCGCTTTTTCTTTTTTAAAATCAGGAGGACTAGAAAATGGATGTCATCATCAACAAGGTGTCCTCTGCCTCACATGATTTTTTTCCCCACATTGTTGTCCTCTTCCCCAGAAGTGAAAATAAGGAGGGTTGAGGTGCACGTCACCTCAGGAGTTGGCAAATTGTCTGGAAAAGTCCACCAGTGAATATATTACACTTTCTGGGCCATTTGTCCTGTGTCATAGCTACTCATGCTGCAATTTCAACAGGAAGCATCCTTAGAAAATATGCAAACAAATAGCATTGCTGTGTTCCAATAAAACTTTATTTATAAGGGCAGTGAAATAGACAGCCTGTGAGTCACCTTGCTGACCTGGGCAGTTCAAGGCAAGTGCTTCCGCCTATTAAGGAAGGTTTCCTGTTCTTTTCTTCTTCCCCAAATAATCGAAGCTGGCAGCCCATACTAATTGAGTTCAACAGAAGGTAGCTAAATTCTGCACTTCATCTGATGTGTGTAGACATAAATTTTGTTATCATCTTAAAGCCAGTCTTTGGAGAAAGCCAGCCACCTGTCCGAGTTTATTAGAACTAATGAGGGGTAAGGATGGATTGTCCTCTGTGGAACAAAAGAAACCTTCCAGAAGGCGGTTTGGCCCTTGAAGGAGGCTTTGTGCTTTTTCTCCCCACTTGGTTTTATAGATCGACCACTTCAAAGCTAAAGAAGCTACTGGAGCGGGGAGGGGAGCAGAAAGGGGGGAGCAGGAAAGATTTGCCATTTAGAAATTAATCATTAATTGTGACATTAAACATGGACTTTGCCGTCCCTTCGCTTCAGAAAGCAACAATAACAGCACAAACCTTGCGTTCAGTGAAACTT
Organism: Alexandromys fortis; assembly: GCF_014885135.2. Taxonomy (NCBI): domain Eukaryota; kingdom Metazoa; phylum Chordata; class Mammalia; order Rodentia; family Cricetidae; genus Alexandromys; species Alexandromys fortis. The sequence goes on from NW_026067938.1 coordinate 8,665,701, forward strand.
TGCACCCAGAAGCAGCTGCCTAAGCTGTCTGTCGACTGAGGCTGGAAGTGTCTCAGTGTCTCTCACACTTGTTTGTTGTTCACTTTTGCTATACCATGGATGACTCAACTGCATACAATAGTGTTCACAGAGATTACGCCACAGTTGCAGAATCTTTCTAATATCACATTTTAAAAATAACTCACAAATCCAAATGACTGCTACAAAGAGATAATTTCCCAAACCAGGCATTTAACATTTTGGTAAGATGAAGTGTTGGCATCAGAAGAATCAGGCAGAAGCTAAATCTAAGTGGCTTTTCATTGGATTTTAAAAAAAAATCCACTGCGGTGCACACTGCGGATTCAGTGGGTGGACAGGTGAAGGGTGCATTTTTCTTTCATAATTAGTTGTGATTAACCCAAACCAGGAGATTTACATGCAGCTCATTCTTACAAAGCTATTGTTTATGGGTTAACAAAAAGATTTCTTCTAAATTTAGACTTGCTTCCAGAGGACATTTCTAGGAATGTTGTCCAAACTCTTTCTCTAATGTTGCAAATGTAACTGGCAAACGTTCAACAAACCATCCAATGCTGGCCTCCTGTCTTCCCGAAGCCTATGAAATGTCAAGCATCAGAGAGCCTTCTACAGTCCACAGCCATTTTGCTCTGGCTCGTGGTGAAGCTTGTGAGACACAAGCGAAGCTCTTACACTACTCTCACACTATGCCTTTACCCCCAGTGAGGCTTGACTTCCTAAGCTTGACATTTGGAAACCTTAAGATTGACGACACGGATTAAATGATCCCTTTTTATCCAGAAGGAAGAGAAGGAATTGGTAAACAAGCCTGTAACGGTTGTTTATGAAATGTGCCAACCATCCTCCCGAGGAGTGACAGATGAAGGAGCCACTGTTGTCACAGACATGTCCATGTGGCAGCCACAGGGAAGTACAGCGGTTTTGGCATTTAGAGCCTAAACTACAGTGTTTTTGTAATGGAAGAAAAAAAATCCAAATTTCTTAGTCCTGAACAAATGTGCATTTGCTAATTATACTGACATTCTCACAAGTGTGATTCTTTAAACTACAGCACAGGATTGAATTTGACTTTAAAAACTGTTTTTATTTTAGCAAGGAAGTTACAGCCGTGGATGTGTTCCTGGAACCCCTTCTCGTTTGTGAAATTCTGGTCTCCCTGCAGCTCTGTTTGCTCTGGGAAAAATGTCTACCTCCCTCAACTCATTGACGTGGTCTTAGATTTGATGTTCTTTAAATCCATGAGCCCACAAAGGATCTTCTTTAAGAAAGCTGGGGATTTCTAAAAATTTCCTGTCAAGGACCCTGCTAATAAAATTCAGATTCTACAACACGTAAGTAAGATGTTCTGGTCACTCTTAACAAAGAAAAATGGCCCCTAAACATAGCATGTATTGTGTCATGGGAGCACATGCGTTAATATTTTGAATTAAAGATGCAATGCAGATTTTGGAAGTGCATGGGGCTTTCTGGAAAAAAAAACATACACACGTAATAATACTAGGTGGGAGCTGTCATTCTGGTGTTTTTGACTGAATATCTGATGTTGCTACTGCTTCTGTCTGAGACAGGGTCTTGCTATGTCACCCAGGCTGACTTTGATCTCCAGTTACTCTTCCCTCTACTTCCCAAGTATGGGGGATTACAGGTCTGGGCCAGTTTGCCGAGCTGCCTGGATCTCTTTTATACGCGTGCGCGGTGTCTCCGGCTCCAGGTATACAGTTCACTAGCCGTCACAGTGGTCCAGCATTGCCTCTGTATCCTTGCTGTCGTGCAAGAGTGACTAAGTGAAGTTTTGACCCTGAAAATCCTTCTGAGTCCCACAGAAGGGATTTCTGATGTACTATCAGCAAGTCCTTACAGATCCAGAGCAAGCCAAATGTAACCGGGGCAGCAGAATCCTTTCATGTTGTTCTGAATGACTGGGTTCCAGTTGGAGGCTATTAGCTGAGGATTACAGTTGACGATCTGCCAGACAAAATGGCAGTGGAAATTCTGTGGAGAACACGTCTCCTGGGTCTTGCTGCCCATGGTCTGGATCTTGCCAAACAGATGAGCCTGTATGTTGGGGTCCCCCCACCCCGATCTTTTGAGTGTTTTAAAGGAGTTTATGCGCAAAGGAATGCTTTGCTACTAGGGTCAATTGTTAGGAAGGGAAGAATTATCGGTGAATTAAAAAAAAAAAAAAAAGAACTAAGAGGAGGCAAGACTGTGATCGGGAGACTGACAGGCTGTGGTAGAATGACGTCTCTGATGCCCTCCCCAGAAAACTGGACCAGATGACTTCCTCCTAGAATATTCTCAGGTTATCAGCACATAGGCTGTGGCGTTATGTGCTTTACATAATTAGATTGAGGATTTCTGTGGACAAGTAGATGGCTTACTTTTTAGTTAAACACAACAAAAAAACTATGCGTTGAATTTTATGGAACGGGAGATCTATTTTGAATATATGCAGAGAACAAGTGTTCAGTTTTTACTGTGGTGTTCCCGCCCCTCTCCAGAACACCAAGAAACAATTGCGTTGTTTCTCAGAACTTGAAAAGCAAGATGGTATTGCTGGGAACGATACACACGTCACACAAAGGACTTGCAGGGATTAAGCGGGAGCTGATTTGGAAGTACATTCTAGAGGCCTCGCTCTTACAGTAACATTTGGTGCAATGCATGCTGCCAAGGAAGAACTGAAGTCACCGGGAATGTAGGAGTCGTCAAGTTCTATGAACGACAATCATGACTGGTCTGACAGATATGCACAATGCTGCAATGGTGGCACTTTCATTTGGGGGAAAACCGATGTCTCTCTACTGAACTTAATGCTCACGCTGAAGGAGGTAATCCCTGCCTGGTACTGTAACTGCCCAACTTCCAATGCCTGGAGACATCGTAGGCTCCAGAGGATTCTCTAGTACTGGCGTTTTATTAAACCAATAGAATTTCTAATTGTGTTCTAAGTACTTGTCCCTATACCTGCAGATAAGTGTAGCTCTTAGTAGTCCGCATCAATAACACTTTTTTTCTCTTTTTCAGCAGAGACAAAAAAACCACAACTGGTCGAAATGTAGAAAACAGCTGGCAGTGGGTGCCATGCACAGCTGGGACGATGGAAGCCCTCTACCCAAGGCACAGAGAACACCAGAGAAGAAGGGGCAGAGAGAGTATAAGCATCAGAGGGTAAGACTACATAGTGTTTTCTAGACAATGACAGGAAAACTGTACCTGTGAAATCTCAGCATTATTGTTATCTTAAAAACAAAATCCCCACACAATACCAATGCCAACTGACACACCATTACGAATGCATAAAATCTCAGAAGGCTGCACTCCTAGATAAAAATATGGAGACTCAGTTTCCCTAGGATGAGCTCCCGGATAGGTTATTCAATCCTAAGTAATCAGTCCTAAACACGTCAATATACGAGCAACATTAAATGGATTCAGCAGGCTGTATTGAAGTATAGCAACTATACTTCCATATGTAACACGGATAATATAGAAGAAGAGATCATGAGTTTGGGAGGAAGTGAAGGGTTGGAGCAGGTGCTGGTGGAAATGATGGAAGTGCAGTACTCACGTTTCGAATTCTCAAGGAAAACAAGTTAAAACAAGCAGACACCATCACCACTACCCAGCTTTCCCAACATCTGACGCATTCTGCTCTTGCTTCATCCTAGGCTTTTCTCTTATCCATGCTGTACCGATTTCCCTTATTTCTAAGCTGTAGACATGTTTTCCTTTCGTGGTCCCAGATCTTCCCACCTTTAGGTTCTTGTTCTATCGCTTATCTAGCCTCCCAGCCTAAATGGCAAACTAACTCTGGTTTTATAAAAATCTTGTATGAATTTTTGAACTTGGCTTTCTTCTCACTTGATAATTCACTTACTAGGTTCATACACATCATTATGAGGTGCTTTATATTGTTCAGCGTTACTGCCAAATGCACTTTATTGTTTGAATTTATCGCAGTTCATTTATTCACTTGGTTTCCAGTTTAGTAATTATAGAAAATTCTGCAATGGAGCACAAGCTTTTCGATGTGTGTATCTCTGTGTTTCTGTTTGCATATTTCCTTATTTTTTGTTATGCATTCTAACTCTCATATTGAAATTATCCTTGGGGCTGATTTCACTGTCATAGTCTCCCTACTTGATTATGGCCATGTTTTTTGATTTATTAATATCTAGTGTCTTAATTACTTTTCCTGTTACTATGATAAAATGCCCTCGTAAAGGCAACTTAGGAATAAAGGGTTTATCCTGGCTCACAGTAAAGCTAAGGCAGTCGGTGTTTGGAGCAGTTGGTCATGTGACGTACACAATCTGAAAGCAGAGAGCATGACTGTCCCCAGTTTGCTTTCTCTATTTTATATAATATCAGGTCTGAGGTCCCTGTTCAGGAATGGTCCTTCTCACATTTAAGATGTGTCTACACCATCAATGAACCTATTCAACATAATGTCTTCCAGGCATGTCCAAGGGCCATCTCCTAGGTGATACCTGTCAAATGGATGAATATAGACCATCACACCTAGTAAGTTTTGACTTTTAGTATGCATGGTTCATAGTTCTGTAGGACTTAGTCCTCCACTAATGTCCAGACAGACTATGGTGATCATTGCTTACATTGTCAGAGATTGATACCAGTTGTACCTGAGTGATAGGTAATATTGTCACAGTTCATTCTCCACCTTACTGGCTGTTCTTTGAATGTGATCAAGTTAGTTAACCTTTTCTTCACTCAGATAAGACACGGAGGTAACATGGGTGAAGAAGCGTTTGTCTCAGCTCATAGTTTCAGAAGTGTGTTCCTAGCTAGGTTTGGGAAATCATGGCAGTGGAAGCATTTGGCAGGGAAGGCTTCTCACCTTTAGACAGCCAGGAAGCAGAGAGCAATGGATGAAGACAAGATAGACACTTCAAACACATGCCTCTGGGACCTACTTCTTCCATCCTGAGTAAGTATGGACTCGTCAACAGATGAGGTACAGTCCTCAGGATCCAGTCACCTCTCACAGAGTCAGCAGTGAGGAATCAAACAGTTAGCACACGTGCCCCTTTGGGCTACACTTCCTCGCCAAAGCACAACAGCAGTGTTCATGGTATTTGACAGAAGGTTCATCAGTAAGCCTTTTCATTCCCAAAACACTGTGAAAGTTCCAAATCTGTGTCTTGAAAATTCCCAGATGAGCTCTCTCTCCAGCCATCTTCCCCAGGCGTCTTCAAGAACTACCCAGAATTTTAAAGGAAACCGGCACATGTCTTGCTCATGAAATTGACAGAACTCTCTCTTGACAAGTGGACTTCTTGAATGCTAGGAGTTGGCAGAGGATCTTGTCTTGACTTTTAGGAGCTTCAGGCTTAGATGGACAACCTAATGCAGAACCTCTAAACTTCACGAATATTTCAGGACGTGGAATTTCAGGGCATGAGGCTCTCCAGGTTTTTAATGTGTCCTACTGTAGCTAAATGCTTTCCTGGTTTTTCTTTATCATGATAGCATCTGAGATTGCACCCACCTCTGTGTGTGACTGGTCTTGACTCAGCAAATGTCCCTAGGGAACAAAAATGGCTGCTTATGACCAGTTTCCCTCAGAAGCTTTCTGATTAACTAGAGTTTTAGTTTTTGTCTACTTTATTGTTTTCAAAGATCTCTGTTATCTTTAAGGACACATTATTATTTTTTAATTAATTTTTTTCTACTTTTTTAGTAGTAACACTGGCCTTTCACAACTATGACATCTCAGCATCCGAGATTGTCAATAAATTTAATTATATCTCCCATTATATAATTATTTACATTTTATGAAATAAATGCAATCTCAGTGTGTTCTCACGTCAAATCTATGTATTAAGCATGATAAGCATCAGGCTTTCTAGATTGGAGAACTAGGTTACAACAAATTGTCTTTTACGCAATGATTGATCTGCTCGGGGGCAGAGAATGACCTTGTGTGTCATTCAGTTTTGCAAAGGACAGTGTTATTGGCGTCACATCACACTTTATAAAGTGTGGTTGGTTTAATAAAAAGCTAAACAGCCAAAAGCTCTAGCCAGGATCTTTGGGGCAGAGAGAATGCTGGGAAGAAGGCAGAGTTACTAGCCAGCCAGGGAGAAAGCAAGACTTGCAGGAGGATAGGTAAATGCTATGAGTTATATGTCAAAACACAGATGAATAGAAATGGGTTAATTTAAGTTGTACGCGCTAGGGGGACAAGTCTAAGCTTTCCATCGAGCTTTCATACTTAACTTAATAATGAGTCTCCATGTAGTGATATGGGAGCTGGCAGGATAGAAAAATCCAATGAGGGCGTATTTTTGGTATGTTTCTGTATAATGTAGGGATCTATATCTTTGTCTATGTGTGTACATATTTAGGAATAAAGAAACATCTACGCATGTACTATAGTGCTCTTATGGGGGTCAGGGAACAACTACCAGTATGAGTGCTACCTGTCATCTGTTTTTGACACCAGATATCTTACTACATGCACCGGGTCTGCTGTTGTAAACTGTGTGTGCCAGGCTAGCTTCTCTAAAAGCTTCCAGTGCTTTAGTCTTTCTTCCCATTACTGTGATAAACTATTTCAATGCATGCCACCTAAATGTGGATGGTTGACTTCCCCTCATGATTCCAGGTTCAGTCCATCATGGTGGGAAAGTCAAGCCACCAGGAGCTACAAGCAGCTGGTCACATAATGTCCCTAGTGAGAGGAGGGCAATGACTCCATGCATGCGAGTTTTCAGCTCACTGTCTCCACTCTTATATAGCACAAGCTCGCCTGAATGGGGAATGGTGCTGCTCACAGTTAGCGCTATCAATTAATCAATTAACATACTCAAGATAATCCCCCATAAATAAGCCAGAGCCCGATCTCCCTGGTGAGTCTACAGTCTGCCAAGTTGGCAGTTAACAATCGTCACGTGGGGATTCTCCTGTTTCCACCTCCCATCTCCCAGTAGACGCTCTGGCATGACAGACACACTGAACTACTATCTCCAGCCTTATGTGGGTTCTGTGGATTTGAATTTAACTCCTCCTGCTTTTGTGGCAAGTACTTTATCCACCGAGCCATCTCCTCAGTCTGTTTTCATCTTTTTTTTTTTTTTGATTGTGATATAAGGATATTGAAAACTAGGAAGGTCATACACATAGCAGAACACTGAAGATTTTAATCTTGTTTTCCCCAACTGACCAAGTTTTATTGTCAAGGGGCATTCCTGGAATGACGTCTTATGCTTCTACCTTGGATTTTGGAGGGATCCCCTCGAGATTCATAGAGGGAGCTATATATTCCTAGAAAAACATACCCAGTTTCTTATAGAATGATGGCGATGAAATTCCTGTGGGAGAGGAACATGTTGTAAGAAGTAAGCTAGAAAGAATGAATTTACAAAAACGAAAATAATATATAATGTAGAAATAACATCATGTCTTGTAATACAGACTGAAGTTCAGGAAACCTGCAAGCAGCAGGCTTTCCAGAAAGTAACATCGTGAAGGGCCACTTGAGCACAAACTTGGAGATCTTTAGGATGGAAGAAGCCTGGTATGTTGAAAGTCTGTCTAGTCTAAGGAAGAAACCATAAACCTGAAATCCATCTTACGACCGAGGGTGTATTTGTTGGGTGGGGGGGCTCTTGCTGGGATTATTTTCAAGTCTTCTGTGAACATACGGTTCTTTGGTTTGACCCTGTCACCAGCGTTCTCTCTTGTCATCTGTTCAGTGATGAGCTTCTGTCTCTAGAAACCATGCCATCTTGTAACCCTTGACTAGTCAAGTCATTTTACTTACAGATGAGGTCCTGTGCCCAGAACCTGACATAGCCGGCTTAATGAAACATGTCCAGCTCATCATTAGTTTCTTCAAGTACCTTCTCAAATGAATTCATAACCCATTAATAATTAGTTTGCCCACTTGTCATTTCACTACACCGCATGGTTTTTTTTTTTTAAATTCTTTCCCCCACTAGTATGCCTCTTTTTTCCTTTTCCCACAGAAAAACAGACATTTTGATTGATCTAAGGCCAGTAAGTAGACCGCATGGTGCAGACATTTTTTTTTTTACCCCAGCTTCAATGATTAACTGCCTATAAATTTTAGTTGCTCAAGAAAGTACATGTGTTTTTTTTTGAGATCATGTGCGCTATGAATAGATGTATTCCAAGTCAAAGTCAGGGACACCAAAGAGAAGACCCTACACTTGAAGAGGGGTTGGCCATGACAGCTATGCTTTTCCTTCTCATTTAGGAAATATAAATATAAGAGTCTTTGTCTATAGACTCTTGCTGGTAGAGACAGCTCTGTTCATGTCTGTATCTGAATCCATGCCGGGTTCCAGATTTATAGCTGTGTAACTCAAGTCCTGTGCCAATCCCAGTGTCAGAGAGTAGAGATACTCTTGTGAATACACATGTCTAAGATGAATGCAACTAGAATTTATTGTATAATGGGAGTTTTAGGTGCCATAGACCATAATCACAAAGTGGTACAGTCAAAACTAAAAGGTGAAATTTTTTAATAACTAAGATTGAAGTACTGGAAGAATGGGGTCAGTATCTTTGGCTTAATCTGCTAGTCAAAGAGGGCATCTCTTTGGAATAGTCTAGAGTTTAGGACTCTGTTCAGAATGATCGGAACTCGTATCCCAGGAGGTTGTTTTGATGAAGTAAACGTTGGTGGGTTCTAGAAAGAGACTAAAACTTTCAAACTGCGTATCAAAGAATTCTGTTGAGAGACATGAGATATATTTAAGTTAAAAACCACACACAGACAAATTTAACCATGTGTGTCTCTTCTGGTTCCTTTTAATGTAAAATAGAGAAACCAATCAGTTTTTGTTCCTTTGCAAAATTGTCAGCTACTGAAATCCTTGGAAATCCATCACCCTAAACACTGCGGTGAGGCCGACAGAGTTTTCACGAGATCTCATTTATTTAAATAGAATAATGTGTGAACACATGGTGTACTTTGCAGACTTTCTGTGATTTGGAAGTAATAACTCATCTGACACAGAACTTCAGTTTGTATTTCTATGACTGATGTGACAGACTGAATAGAAACATAAGAGACAGTGCAGACTTTATATTTTGAAGCCTCCTATAAGTCAAAGGTTGTCGACTATCGTATACAATCCTGAATGGCTCATCAATTTCTTTTTTAAAAGAAGATTTTCCTTTAAAGGCAAGAGCTCGTTGGCTCCTAAGACAGCTATTTATTTTGCTAAGTAAGTATATGTATCAACAAATTTTGTCCTAGCACCTTCCTGTGCCGCAGAACGTCAGGCTGTGAGAAATCGTCCTATAAAGTAGTCTTAAGTTGGTGTCACCGCTTGGGGTTCATTGCCAAATTTAAAGCCACGGAGATCAGTCCTTTTGTTTTCTAAGGGATTTATAGTTTTATAGCTCTTTTATTCAGATTTGGTTCACTTTGAGTTAATTTTTATATGTGGCGTAGGGCGGGGTTCAGACTTCATTCTCTTGTACATAAATATCCAGTTGTATTTACTCTAGAACAAGAAGAATAAGGCCATTCCCTTCCTAATACACTATAGGTGGGACTTTTGTATGATCATAAATACTTGGATGAAGTAGGTTAGATTTATAGATGTTCGTAATTAAGTATACTTTAGGTGGCTTGAGAGATTAGGGCAATTTAGGATGGATATTAAGTTAATGTATTACTTGCTAATTGTTCCTTAAAATGAGATGATTATTACCAAGGCAGAGCATGCTGGAGAGTGGGGTTGGGGCTCAGAATTCAAAAGCAAGTTGCTCCTTGCGGCTGTGTGACACTCAGGGAGTTACTGGACGCTCAACTTGGTTTTCTTATCTCTCGGGTAAAGTCCATAGTTCCTGTCTCCCATGATCTGTTATGATGGCTGACTCTAATAAGATATGCAAAATTGCCTGGAGGATCAATAAATATTGATACATATTGTAATCAACTTGGCTCCAAATGAAATTGATTTTTTTGTGATGTACATCTTTAAATGTTCTCCATCAGCGCTGCCTCGTTTAGGGGCAGTGTCCACTCCACTGTGCACACTGCCATGACGATGCACATCTGAACACTATCCAGCTTGATTCATTGTGCCATGCATGAGGCACCACCAATTAAGTGTGAAGATGCTCTCTGCCCACAAAGGGTCCTTTTGGCTTTCCCAAGCCCCTCCCTGGCAACGTCCCTTTACTCCTTGACTTGTTCTCTTCTGAGGACCTACTGATTTGTGAATTTCAATGTATCGTAGCATTTTGTGGATTGTACTCTGTTTTGTTTAACTCCTTTCCCTCAATACAATGAGTGTGAACTTAACACTTACTGAGTGTATTAGGTACTTTTGGACACTGTGATTCGAATATTATGACTAAAAGTGGCTTATGTAGTTTTAATGGATAAATAACAGTGTTTCCCCATTACTAATAATGTTTTTATTCATAGGCTTATAGGTCACCTATACATTTCTGATAAACTATTTGTGTAAAGTTTCTGAAATGTCTTTCAACTGTTTGCTTTCTTATTGTTTTTTTTCAATTCTTTACATAATCCAGGTATGAGTCCTCTCTCTGACACTGACCTTTCAAATATTTTTTTCCTCTTCTTAGGCTTGTTTTTATATTTAATTATTGGTGTTATTTTTAAAAGATCAAAGTTTTTATTTCAGTATGATCATATTGGTCAATATGTTTATGCATATGTTTTCTGGTGTTTGGTGTAAGAACTTTTTGTCTAAAGATGAGGGTGGCTCACACCTTTATTTTCAGAACTGAGGAGACAGAGACAAGCGGATCTCTGAGTTTAAGCGCAGCCTGGTTTGAGGCCAGCCTGGTCTACAGAGCAAGTTCCAGGATAGCCAAGACTGCACAGAGAAACTCTGCTTCAAAAACAAACAGCAAAAACAAAACAAAAAAAGCAAAATAACAATAACAACAAAAAACAACAAATTTTTGTTTAAAGTTAGAAAGATTTATCCAACTGACGCTTCTTCCAGAAGTTTTATAGGTTTTGGTTTTCCACTTAGATCCATATTATTTGCATTAATTTTTAATATGATACAATGTATTGATTAAAGTTTTTATTGCATTTTATGCATTACCACTTGTTCTAATACTGCTTATTATAAATACCTTCCTCCACTAAGTTGCCTTCACATTTTGTGCCTAAAATGGCTTGTCCATGGGGGTCTGTTTTTGCTTTCTGCTCTGCTCTATGGGTCTACGTATCTATCATGATGCCATTAGCATCCTGCTTTCGTAATGTAATATCTGAGAACTCTGGAGATTTCTCTCAGCTGTCATTTGCTGGGCAAGTGTTTATCCTGGTGTGTTTCATACCTTTTGATATTAGATTTCAGCTTCCAATTGTTGATCATCAGCATATTGGCGTATAACTGGCTTTTGCATACTGATCATGTTTTTTTTTCTTAAAACTTCTATAAAAGCATTTATTAGTTCCAATGGCTTTTTTTTGATAAAGTAATTTCTATTGAGTTTTTTCACATAGGCAATTTTGTCATCCATAAGTAGAGTTTTCTTTCCTGCTTTTTAGTTTAGATGTAGTTCCTTATTTCTTTCTTTCTTCCCCTCCCTTCCTCCCTCCCTCCCCCCTCCCCCTCCCTCTTTCTTTCCTTCCTTCCTTCCTTCCTTCCTTCCTTCCTTCCTTCCTTCCTTCCTTCCTTCCTTCCTTCCTTCTTTCTTTCTTTCTTTCTTTCTTNTCCTTCCTTCCTTCCTTCCTTCCTTCCTTCCTTCTTTCTTTCTTTCTTTCTTTCTTTCTTTCTTTCTTTCTGACAGGGTTTCTCTGTAGCATTGGAGCCTGTCCTGGAACTAGCTCTCATAGACCAGGCTGGCCTTGAACTCACAGGTTCACCTGCCTCTGCCTCTCGAGTGCTGGGATTACAGGTGTGCGCCACCACTGCCTGGCTTCAGGTGCATTTTCACTTCTGATTTTTGCGTTACTGCAGTAGCTGGCACTTCTCATGCAATGTCAAATAGAAATGATGAGGGCAGTTGTGGTGGCTTGAAAGAAAATGGTCCCCAAAACGAATGGCACTATGAGGAGGTGTGGCCTTGTTGGGAGAGGGCTTTGAAGTCTCTTTTTCTCAAGTGTCCCTCAGTGTGACCATCAGTCAACTTCTTGTTGCCTCTGAGTCTGTAGGACTCTCAGCTCCAGCACCCCCACATCTGCCTGCCTGCTGCCATGCTCCCCTTCAGGATCATAATGGACCGCACCTCTGACATTGCAAGCCACCCCAACTAAATGTTTTCTTTGTGAGAGCTGCTGTGGTCATGGTGTCTTTCCACAGCAGTAAGAACCCTAACTAAGAGAGCAATTAACGTAAATATCGTGTTTATCGAGCTTTATAATCTGTGCTCTGTCACACATGAAATTATTTGACCCATCATTTGTCTATTATTTAGTCTTTTGTTTTTCTCTCTTGTGTCCAAGGACTAAGTGAAATGTATATTATTGCCCACAGTTACTCAATGCTTTCTCACTTGATGAAAAAAAATCATTTTGGGGACTTACGATAGAACTTTGTGCTTCTTCTTTACTTCTGAAAGGCTGCCTGTTATTTACTTTTGTCTCCCCACTCCCTGCCCCGACACCACCCTTCTCACTGTCCACCCAGTGCCTTGGATTCATGCTTTTTTTAGCATGACTCACACGAACACATTTGGACTCTGTGTGAGTTTTGAAACCATCCTTAGCCATCTTCCCATAGCTTTTCTCTCCCATCTTCAACAGCCTTGCCACTCCAGTCTGGAGAGGGCTCTCCGAACAGGTCTTTTTGTGTAGTGTGGGATTTGGGTCGAGAGTGAACCTGGTAGGATGATACTCACTTTCCCAAGCTTTGTTTTATGAGCAAACTTTCCCCATTCCTTCTTTTTCTGTGGAAAGGAAAATTGTTTAAGGGTGTGTGGAACATGGGGACTCTGTGGCAACTATCCGACTCTCATGATAGCTGGAATACATTGACAATACAGAAATGAACGGGCGTGGCTGTGCAACCATAAAACTTCTGTATAAAGATTGGTGGGCCAGATTTGGCTCATGGGAGATGGCAGTAGATTGTGCTGTGTATGTGTGAGTATATGTATGTGTGTGTGTGTGTGTGCGCGCACACACACACACACACACACACACACAGTTTTGTTACTGCGCCTCATTTGAGACATCTTCATTCCAAATTCAGAGCAGAAGCAAGTGTCTACAGTTACCGAAACTTTCATCTTCTCGTACTGGGGTACACTGACTCTTTCTTTCATCAGTTTTGGCTTCTGCTTTTGAAATGCTAAGTAGCGAATCGTTTAATGCTGACATTTCAACTAATTGCTCTTTAATGTACATTCGACACATGAGGCAACATCTTGCAATCTAAAAATAATTAAGATAAATCATTTGCTTATGTGTCTATGCGAGAGACAAATCATTTTTCATCCCCGTCCCTCCCTCCAAGTGGCTGAAACAAGGATGTCTTGAAGTCAGAATGATGACGCAGAATCTGCTCCCCGCTGGGCGTTCAGTGTCAGTGTGAGCCAGCACACCCAGTGGCAGCGGCAGCTCCCCGAGATTTCTCCTCTGTCACGGACCAGCTCCCCAGATGGGCTTTGCATTCCAGGATCTGTGTTTTTGAATTCCTCCAGCACACCTTGGCAGGCTGCCAGCATGCTATGAAGGATTGGATTCTGTCTCTCCCTTTTACATAAAGCCCCCAGAGGCCTTCCGTCTTCAACTTTTAAGAGACTGGCTCCAGCCAGCAGATCCAGCAAGTGGTCCCATTTGTGAGCTGAGTATCTTGGGAATTATGCTACACAAATAGGTCACAGTCGACTAAACACTATGCGCAAATTGATTTTTTTTCTTTTGGGGGAAAGAGCAACCTTTTGGCTTTTTTGCTAGAGGGATTAGGCCACCACCTAACAACTGTCGCAAAAGAACAGCGCATGGCTGAGGAGAATGGATCGTTTGTTTTTCTGGGCACTTCGGTTTTAGTTATAAAGTTAGCTGATCATATTTCAAAAGCTGTTGTAATGGATGTTCTGTAAAGGAAGAATTTTCTCCACTTGTTCTAAAGCAGTGGAGGCTTCAGCTTTATTCTGGACTAAGTTATATTTTGAAGCTAAAGGGATCAGTTGTTTTATACAAAGACACTTTGTTAGTTCTGTGCAAATACAGATTTAGGACCCATTTTAATAGAACTCTTGTACAGTTTTTTTCTACATTGCATACTTTCATGAAAAGAAATGAATTTCGTAGAATATGTAGTATGTTTAGTTAATTAGATAAATATTTACTTAACACATTACGTATGTATGTATGTATGTATGTATGTATGTATGTATGTATGTGTTTTCTTCACTACAAAGTAAGCTGATATTTGGAACTAAGTATTTTTCTTTTTTAAAGAATATGTGTCTATTTATTCTATTCTATAGGCATTTTGCTTGAATGTTCTGTATGTGCATAATGTCTATTCAGTGCCAAATGAGTACAGTAAAGGACAAAAGACCCTTGTGATTGGAATTATAGACAGTTGTGAGCCACCCTGTGGGTACTGGGAATCAAATTCTGGTCCTCTAAAAGAGCAGACAGGGCTCTAAAATGACTGGGCCATCTCTCCAGTCCTATATTTCTTATTGCATCTTCAATGACCAGGTTGACTGAGCACAGAGTTCATATCATTTAAATATGAACTGAACAAATGAATGAAAATAATGGACCTTGAGGAGTGAGTCGCCTGAAATACTTGAACTGAAAAAGGTGACATGTTTAGAGAAGTTGTTGTTTCAGTTTTCCCATGATTAGGTGGGGGTAGTGAACTTAACTATACAGTTTAATCTTTCAAAGAAGTATATTGCAGCAAAATAATTTGCATCTGAGATAACAGAACAACTTTTATTAACAACATGGGGAAAACTGTAATAAAAAGTGGAAATGAGAAGAAAGGAGCAAAGAGAAAATTCTTTCTATTGTTTGAGAATGTCATACTCATAAACAATATGTTTAGTAATATATCGGCACTCCACTCTCTCTTCCAGTTCCTCCTGTACTCCCCCATTGCTTCTTTCTTCCAACTTCATGGCCTTTCTTTTTAAGCCACTGAGTCCATTTAGTGCTGTTAGTACCTGGGTGTACGGGTGTAAGGCAATTTGCTGAAGCATGGGCACTCTATCAGTGGCCACTTTCCTGAAGAAAATCAGTTCTTCCTCCCTAAGTAGCTATCAACTGCCAATAGCTCATCAACTAAGGGTGGGCTACGTGGCCCTCCCACAGTCCTGAAACGTGTTGGAAATGTGGCTGTCTTGTGCCGATAGCGTCCATGCAGCCACGGCTGCTGTGAGTTCTGTGTAGTGGTACTGTTGTGTCCAGAAAACATGGTCCCCTACAACCTTGGATTCTCAGCCGTCTTCCTGTGCTTGACTGTGGTAATCCTTGAGCCTTTGGAGGAGAGGAGCGGTGATGTGCACATTCTACTTAAGGTTGACCACCCCCACAGTCTATTATCCTCTGCACTTTGGCCAGATGATTGATATATTCATCATCATAACATGAAGAAGCTTATCTGATAAGTGTTGAGAGCTACTCTAGTCTACGTGTATAAAGATAAGCCTTCCGAGGGAGGTTTGATACCATGTCCATTAGCAAAATAACAGGGGTAGGATCTCTCCTAAGAAAACAGCTTCTTTTACCCAGGATTAGAGCTTTGCTTTTATTCTGTTTCCTAAAATCAATACCAAGACTTCCAGCTCAAAATATTAGTTTACATTTTGCTTTGAAAAAATATTTGTGTTGAATGTATGAATCATCATCTAAAGAACCATCAGATTATATGAAGCATACTGGCTTATCAGTACACTCATAAGAAAGCCACCCAGGGGTCAAAAACCATAGAATTTTAGATGAGGGGGATGGCGTGTGGTGAGTATCTAGCACGCATGAGTCTAGTTTGATCCCCTGCATCCTTCACCAGTGAAGAATCAGTTACATCCACAGTAGCACATTGCCTTTTGTTCTGGTCTGATATTTAGTGAACTTTGTTCTCGGAGAGCTGAAGCAACCATTCCAGAGAAATCCTATCAATTTCGCAATTTCCAAATGGCTGTGATTCCGCTCCTTTCTGTTGTTACTGGTTCCTGTCTGTATTGAATTGTGATAAGAAAACAGAGTTTTCATTGCATTTTGTCTTTATGGCCAATCTTTTGTAGCTGCGCCTGATTGGACTGATAGCTAGTCCTTTTTCCCAGGGGAAGGAATCCACGTGTTCAGGGGTTCTCTAGAGGAACAGAACACACACACGTACACACACACCACACATACACACATGCATACACACACGCATGTACATACATACGTACGTGCACACCTGGATTCATTAGACTCATTTCTAAAGTAGGAGACTGGTTAGTGCAACAGTGGCTGCTTACATGGTTGGCCCTTCAGAGACCCGCCCAGGTCCTACTCAGTTCAACAAGTTAGAAGCCTCAGAGGAAACCATGGCTATTCCACCAAAGTGAGGCTCAAGGCCTGACAGCTTCCTGCGAGTTGCTGGTGTGATGTCACCTTAAACGTCTGAAACCACCAGAGTCTCAGGCACTCGGTGACGCATTCACTTGCTCAGGAAGAACAGAGCTTGCTCTCTCCTTTGCACTTTTCTTCGGTCAGGCCCCAGCCTGTTGGAAGGTGCCACGTGCATTCGTACTGTTTCCCTTCCAGTTGTTCTACACCAGTGTATCAGGGAAGACCTTCGCAGACACACCCAAAACTCTGCTTTTCTCACTCCTGGGCATCCCCCATTTCAGCCCATCCACAATGAACTCTAGCCATCACACCCACTCCAAGGGTGAGTTTGCTGATTTCAGGTAGCTTTGCTCAGGCTAAGCTATTCAGCGCATTGAACATTGACATTGCCGTGTGTGATCTGAAGCCACTACCCAGGGTCCCTGAGCGCTGACATCTCTTCTCACATCTGCGAGAAGTCATCTTGGTAGCTTGAAAACTGTAATACTTACACTATGGAAATCACCAAATGTCATAAGCAAGATTGGTCTCCACCCCTCAAAGTTCCAATTTACTAAATCTTCACTGTTTATAAGTTTTTTTTTCTCTGATGATACTTTAGCACAAAAATAATTCCTTTAGTTTCTTCTGGTTATTTGCTTGAGTTGAGAACATGTTTCTCCAGGAAGCATTTGATTTGCTTCTTCTAGACATGTGGATATAGTTTATACATCAAGCAGGGTTATAGTTTACATTGAAAATAGTGATATATCTAAACAACTTACATAGAACAGGTGAAAAGGACTTGGCTTTAGCTAGGCCATAGAATGAGGAGAACCCCTATACCTTGCCGACTGAGAGTATATTTGGTATGAGCACTAACTTACAAAGATTTTTGTTTCCCATGATCCATCTGTCCCTTTCATGAATGGAAGAGATAAGCATGAATGCACTCATCAAAGCATAGACATACGATTCATACCTGAAATTAACCCAAATCAACAGTATAATGGTCAAAAAAGTATCATAGATGTATTTACTCAGTGGAAAACTATATCACAATGAGAACAGATATGAGCAACTTGGATGAACAGAGTAAAGAAAATAAAGAGAAAAAAGCCTGGCTCAAGATATTTAATACTGTACACTTTCATGGGTAACATGTTTCAGAAGTAACCATGGCTGCTGAACATGACAGGACCATTCTGCCAATAAACTCATAGCAACTATGGTTGCCTGTGTCAGATCTGATACATCAACCTAGCTAATACTTTGCCATAGATTGTGGAGCAGATCCTTAGGTCCCAACTCTAACTGAAGAACTTTTGAAAGGTAAGAGCTACAAAGGGAGGGGAGGATCCCTTATCCTTATGGGCTGGGCCCATGGTAGTTTGTCTAGGCTCCAATGCACAACCATACACGTAGGGACTCTATACATGTATATAGTACTAATTAATATCATGGGTCATAGAAGGAGAAGGGAGCAAAACAAAAGAGAGGGTAGACAAAGAGGAAGAGGAAGTGGTGGTGTGGGGATCTGGGAAGAGCTGGAAGGGGCAGATATTATCTAAATATTGTATCCAGGTATACATCTAAATGTTGTAGCCATGAATGAAATTGCCAAAGAATATACAATAAAAAATAAATTCACAAACTATTTTCTTTGACAGATAATGACATCCCTTTGAGGGGTATGGAGGTTAGGAGCTGCCCCCACAAAGGCTCACAGCTTGCTGCTAGCTCTCTGTTTTTATTTTGCTCAGTATGTGAGAATCATCAACCAGCTCACTACTGTTTTGTGTCCTTTTATTCCTTGTGTGTATTGTTTAATCAAAAGTGAAATTGATTTGCGATCTTCAGGGATATAAAATCGATGATACTTCGGGCTCCAAGTTCACACAAATTCTCTGAGCAACTTGATTTTTCTGGCCCCCAACTCTCAGCACTGTGTTCCTTCCTTTCTTTCCACGGATAACTTTAGTGGAAGATAAATTCGTCTGTGCCTACACCCTATCTCTCCACCCATCTCTTTTATCCTGCTATTGTTGTTACCATAGTCTTCCAGGCTGCGGTGGTTTGCTTGTACTCCAGACCCTATTTCGACCCAAAGTCAAAGTTCAAGGTCTCCTGCAACTAGAGGACAGGCCAGTTCAACCACTTCTTTCACTGCCTTTGTACCTCCCAGGGGCTCTTACTTTTAAACTTGTTTTGACCTTAGAGGATTTTCTTTGTTCTCTCTTTCAAGCTCAGCTGCTCATTCTTAAGAGGGACCCTGATATTTAATCTGTAGTGTTCCCTAATGATTTGCAGAAGTCATTTTGGAATTGACTTGCATTCAGACCTTTTGCTCTAACGCTGTGATGCACAGACATTTTCTCCTTGGTGTCTGTGGGGCAGAGAGAAAAACGGGTTCTAACTACTCAATTTGAGTCATTACTACCTACTCAGTCGGAACAAGTTTTGATAATGGAAATGGTTAACACAGGGAGCTGGAAGGGAAAACTTCACACCCGAGGTTAAAGTGAAATCCCTTCGCTTGTGTCTGATGGGGAGCTGTGCTCTCTTTGCACAAAAGGAGAACGAGGCCAGACTGGTTGTTTTCTAGTTTTTTTGTCTTCAGTTTTAAAAGTAGCAGTGATCATCAAAAATAAACATAGGATTCCCTTAAATGTCACCCTCTTTGTTCATTATTAAATTTACCTTCAATTGGCTTAATAGCTGCTTCTGTCTCACCGATGTGAAATGACTTCATCTATTATAATGATTCAGCATTCAACTTAAAACCGTTACTTTGCAGTGCCGTTGAAGAGTTTCCGTTATTGTCTTCCAGAAACAGTGGTGATATATTTTGAGTTGGAGCTCAACCGTATCATTGTATTCCAGGCCGTGCTGGTAGCATGCATCATGTGTATTACCGTATTTATGCTCCCCATTTACAAGTTTTACACACCTTTCCTGGGTGTGTGCCTCCTTTGCAAGTTGCTGCGTGAATTACAATGAACGGAAACTACAGTAGTACCATCATTAAGCCGTGGTGTATCTCAGGAATTGAAATAAAACTAACCTTTAGTTTACTACTTTCTACTACTAAAGGTGCAAATTGCAGATACTAGAAGAGCAGCATAAAAAGACCTAATAAACTCAATTTTCAAGCAACTCAATAACTACCTTTCTTCCCCACACAATGCAAACACTCTACTCTCGGTTCTAGGACCCCACATCTCATTATGGAGGTGCTATTTCTATGAGAGAGGAAGCTGTGAAATTTGCTGCTTCCATCCTACTTGAACTCAGAATTTTGGCTGCTTTATGAAGCCTATATACTGCTATGATATTTTTGTTTTACGTCCTTGTCTGTGACTGCTTACCTTGAGAACACGGGAGGCTTAACTCACTGCCCTGTAAGGCAGTTCATTTGGAAGTTCATTTGAAGTCACGACTTGCCAGCAATGTTATTTTTAAGTGCTTTATAGCACTCGTCTAATTCTTATTTTTTATTGCAGCATTAAAAAAAATCACATTTACTAAGAATCCAAACATAGAGGTACAAGATGAAGACACTCAGGACTGGGTTCTGGCCATTACTTACCAACCTGAGCCCTGCGAAACTACAGGTTAAAAATGGTTGACGACTATTAGTTGATACAGCTTTTTGTACCATTGGGATGTGAGGCTGGGCACTTTTCTTAACTTCATCCATTTTGGTTTGTCAGCTGTAAAGTGTGAATATTAGCCTACTCGGAATGGCAACAAAACAGTAAGCATGGTGATATACACTAGGGCTTTGCACGGCACTATAAATAGTGTGTTGTAATCACGCACTTGGTAGAGTATTGTGGCTTCTAATTGGTGTTTTCCTTTTAATTGCTATGGTATTAGCTTTCTCTCGAAATTAGATTACATGACTTGGGAGAGGGCAGAAATGCTACCTGACTGGAACAGCAGTTTACGGTCATGGAATACAAACACAACACCTAGGGAATGAGCTACCTCTTAGGAAAAGTCTTAAGAGTAGGTGTAAAGTTTTTTTTTAATTTATTTATTTCTTTATTAATTAATTAAAGATTTCTGTCTCTTCCCCACCGCCGCCTCCCCTTTCCCCTCTCCCTCCCCTAATCAAGTCCCCCTCCCTCATCAGCCCAAAGAGCAATCAGGGTTCCCTGCCCTGTGGGAAGTCCAAGGACCACCCACATCCATCCAGGTCTAGTAAGGTGAGCATCCAAACTGCCTAGGCTCCCACAAAACCAATAGGTGCAGTAGGATCAAAAACCCATTGCCATTGTTCTTGGGGTCTCAGTAGTCCTCATTGTCTGCTATGTTCAGTGAGACCAGTTTTAAAGTTTTATAATAACTTTTAGATTAAGCTGGTCCTTTAGGCAACTGACTGCATTATCATCACATCCTTCTGCTTTTCTTTCTCCACAGACAAAAGTCAAACTATAGACTCCTGCAGGGCCAGTGTACAGTCTCAGCTTGGTGGGATATAGCAAATGTCTAACATGTATCCAAGAGTGACCAAAATTCATGAGTCTTAGAGGGGAAGATGGTGCAGAGGCAACACCGCCATCTGAGTGCTGGGAGAGGCCTCTGTCTGTCACGTGTCAGAAGTCCATGATGAAACTGTTTTAGACATGGCCTAGGAGATGCTTGTGGGTGAGAAGTGAAACATTCTTAAGACTGTTGTAAGAACTTAGGGCAACCATGTGAGTTATCAAGTGCCGGTAGGTTAGAAGCTCGCTCTCACACACACAATGAAGTAGTCAACGTTCTGTCTGTTTGGCAAATGCATTGAACACCATGTGTTTCCCATACATTAACAAGGCTGAAACAGTACCTCTGTGTTCCACTGAATGGTATTGTGGCAGACAAACATCTCCCTCTGAGGTGGGTAGGGGCAGAGCACATGAACACAGAGAAAAGCTGGTGGGATTCTTGAAAAACCTTGGGCTGGCAGTCATTGCCACCGAAGGAGAAATGGACCGGAGAGTGTGTGGGGTGGAATGGGGGTTGGGAGTGGCAGCCGACCATGAAGGAGGGCGCTGGGTGATGAAAGACAGCTGGTGAATTCAGTGAGGAGTTGGTTAGAGCTGCCTACACTCAGAAGGTTTGAAATTCTGATGTCACAGCTGGCATGGGCTTTGCAAGATCCCAGTTCCAATTTTGTGCTTTTTATGAGTAATGGCTCAGTAGTTAGTGCCCATCCCGAGGAAATCAAAACAAACCATTTTTCTGCCTGTGACACTTCTTAGGACCACAGAAAGCAAAATTTTTATGCATTCAGTGCCAAATTCATTGCTTACTATTATGCCTGATGCAGGTTGCTGTGAGAACACAAAATATCTGGTGGAGTACAGGGCGGGAAGCCTTGACTATGTCATTTCGACATTTTCCTTTCCTTGTCAAAAAAATAAAAAATAAAAACCTATCTAAAATCAGAGCACAGAATACAACTGGGGTAGAACTAGGGTAGAAATGATAGTTGGGTATTTCAACTTGGTCATCTGTGGCTTTATTCATTACTGACTGAGTATACAGAATTTCAATTAGCCCCTTTGATATTTGTTAATAATATCTTGAACTGGCAATGCCCTACTATAATGGTTTAAGTAAAATGCTGCAGGTCCCTGAGTGGCGGCAGTGGGCAGCAAACCATGAGATCATGCTGCAGGTCCACGGCGCAGCAGGCAGTGGGCAGCGGGTACTGAGACCATGACAGGTCATGAAGGGAACTGGATCCCAGGCAGAAAGCTGCATGGCAGGTGAGAGACCGAGATGGATAGGCATGCCATGCATAGAAAGTGGGTATTTATTTAGTGGGTTATGGAAGGGCAGGGGAAAGGGGGAGAAGAGAAGAAGGGAGAAGAGGAGAGAGAGGCAGAGAGAAAGAGAGAGAGAGAGAAACAGAGATGGGGAAGAGGAGAAGTGGGGAGAAGGGAGAAAGACAGAAGCTGAGAGGTGGGGAGTAAGGAACTCAGGCTGGAAGCTGAAGCTCGTGGTGGATGGGGGAGGGAGTGGGCATGACTTGTCTCTTAAAGGGACAGGACAGACCATTACATTTCCATCTTTTTTATAATAAAAAGGCGGGAGGTTAGGCACAACAGGTTAAAGGAATTGGGGCAGCAGATTCTCAAGACTGCTTCCTGCTTATTTATGGGTGTCTTGAGGGTGGGGAACCCAAGAAAGCTGGGTGCTGGTCACATCCTGGCTTAGTTGGTTTCTTTATTCCTGTCTGTGTTTGTGGCATGGAAATGTCTGGTGTCTATTATATCTGTTTAAGGTATTGGCAGAACAGAAGACAAAGTTAAATTTAGAAAAAAATTTTAAACCAGGGAATTGGGGTGTATCTGACCTGTTTAAGGTGGATCCTTCAATTCAGCTCCCTGGAACTCAAAGAGTTCTTTGGTTTTGTGAAAACAGAAGTTTTAGACAGCAGCAGAATGATTGTGACAGATGTTTTTTGCACAATGAAAAGTATTTCTAAGACTATGGAAGGCAGCGTGAGAGAGAAATTTCATAGTGTCTATTGTCCTCACTCCTTTATAACTTGTAGGCTTATACCTTAATAACTTGTTTTTAAATTACCTGGTACGAGTGAGAAGGAAATGCAGAACACATGACAAACCCACTTAGGAGTTCATGGGGGGGGACGTGTAAAGGTCTGGGGAAGTCAATGTGCAGAGAGAGAGAGAGAGAAAGCTGCCTAGCGCATGTGCAAGGGGGTTGATGTGGCTACATCATATGCAGATGATGGGGCTCATGCATACGCGTGAGGGCTTAGCTGAGTCATATGTAGATGATGTAATCCATGCTGCAAGTGGGTCACGCTGGGCCTCGGGGCCATTAGGCACTCCTGCCTGAGGGCTTGTCCACACATGCATGGCCCTAGAACACAGAAGTGTCAGCCTTATTGTGGCTGAAATCATAACATTCCACTTTTTGTTTATTATAAAAATTTGGGGAGTTTGTGGTCTTTAATGGGTGGGAATGGGACCTCGTAAGGTCTCTCATGACTGCTTTCTGATGATTTTGTGGGCATTGGAGATGTTTGACCACGTCCTGGGGTGGCTGATTACTTTTGTGTTTTTTTTTTTTTTTCCGGGCTCTGTGGAACAGGCTGGCTGGCAGCTTGGACCATGCAAGATGCTGGAAAGGCAGAAAATTATCTCTGGAAAAAATTCTAGATCCCGGTGATTAAGGGAGGAGAGTCCCAAGATGGAAGATAGAGGGATTTTTTTTTGGGTGGGGTGGAGGAGGGAATTTCCAAGGGGTTCCAGAGATTAGAAACGATAAGGGAAGAATTAAATAATACTTATTCTGGGTGAGTCTGGTCCATTTAGATAGGTCCAATTGGCTCCCGGGAGCTTATAAAAAATGTTTGAAAAGAAATAAATTTTAGACATATTAAAAGCTTATGATTATGATGACCTAGTGTTGGAATGAAAGACAGTGGAAAGGAGGGAGGAAAAGAAAGGGGAATTTTTGGAAAGGGGAATTATTAGACCCCTCAATGTTTTACCTGAAGCAAATCTTAAGGCACTTGTTCTCTTTAGCATCATGGTTTTACCTGAACATCCAGGAGACACTGCTGCAGTCAGTGATAAACCTGTTATGTTAGAGTCTGTTTTGTGAGTTTTTGGAGTCTGGGGCTGTGAATGTTCCTAACTCATTATTTCTTACCACCTGGGATTTTGGCAATCCTTGTACTTCCAGCTCTTTCTTTAATGATGATCCCTGCAATAACAGCTGAGTGGTTAACTGGAAATTTAAGTATGACACTGGAGATATAGAGAAGTTGGTAAAGCAGATAGGAGAAAGAGGAAGAGGGGGAGTATATGGCACAGGAGGGTTGAGTGCGGTGATGAAACTTTTATTTTTCTGGAACTGGAGAAAGAGTGGCTGATCTTGGTGTCCTCTGGAACTTAAGGGAGCAGGGCCCTGTTTGAGTTACCGTATAGGAGTGGGTATCTTGAGCTAGGTGGGACAGGTGGATCCAATGAGGAAGTCCCTCGAGCTTGACAGCTCTGGGAGTTACAAAAATTAAAGGAGCCCTGCGATTTAGGGGAAAGGGGTGAGGGAAATAGGGCTGGGGGAGAGAATAGCACCTGATCGCCTATTTTAATCAGCAGTGGGCATGAATTGGCACGTGGTTGGGGTAATGAGTGGTCAGTAAAGTCCCATAATAGGGAGCAAAGATGGGATAACAGCGGAGTAGGCAGGTGATCAGGAAGGGGAAAGGTCTTAGGTGAGAGGCTGGCGGTTAAAACTGGCCACCCGTACATGAGTTCAAACGGCAAGATGGAAAGGGGGCTTTTGGGGAGAGCCCTAAGCCTAAGAAGGGCCAAAGGCAAACATTTTACCCAGTCGAGGTGAAGCTCCTGTGACATCTTAACAAGAACATTTGAAGAGGGACCACTGAGGAGTTAATGAGCTGGAGGTCTTGAACCGGGCGATAGGTTCCGTTAGGTTTTTTTGACAGCAAGTATAGGGGTGTTAAAGGGAGAAGAGGTGGGCGAAGTAGCTTTTTTTCTTAGAAGATGAGATATAATAGGCTTAAGTACCTTAAGGCTCTAGAGAGAGGGTGGGGTACCGAGCTTGAGTAATGTACTTTAGTAGGAAATTGCAATTGGATAATGATGGGGGAGTGGTATTTAGCAACACAGGGGGTTTGGGTGTCCCAGACTTGGGGGTTCACCTGAGAGGCTGGTAGAGGAAAAAGACACATTGGAGCTGGGAGGTTGGGAGGCTAGAAGAAGGAGGAGGGGAGCTGTTGGCGAGTATGGGGTAAGGGGAATGGAAGGAGAAAAGGAAATGGAAGCTCCTACTTTTGCTAAAAAGTCTCTTCCCATAAGAGGTACCAGGCAGATTAGCATGACTAAAAATGAATGAGTGAGATAAATACCCCTAAAAATACAGTTAAGTGATGGGGTCTGCTGAGGTAGATAAGACTGTCCCCTACCCAATAATAGGAAAACTAGAAGGAGAGGTAGGCCCCCAAAATTGCCTCAGTAGCATATATGTGGCTCTGGTCACCAAGAGAAAGGAGATGGGCTGATCTGACACCATGATGTTTATTGGTGGCTCCCTGTTACAGATGAGGCTTGTGGTCAGTCAGGCCAAAGGAGCCCAGGCAGCCTCACTCGCCCATGGCCAGACCTAGAAGGTCAACTTGGGAATTTTCTGGGTTTGATGTCTCCATGTCACAATGTGCACGAGGACAATTGACTGCCCAATGTCCTTCCCTATGACATCTTGGACAAGGTCTCGTGGGACCAAGATTAGGATTAGGTCTTTCCTGGGCCCAGTGACCAGCTCTACCACATTTGAAACATGGGCCTGGCAGTTCTTGAGCCCTGGGGGGCAAGGGAGCAGCATGGACAGCACGGATGGGGTGGTCTATCACCTCGGCCAGTCGGAGGGCTGTGGCTAGCATGTGACAGTGATTACTGTGGGCTTTGTTGTTCCTCGCATGGCACACCTTAAAAGCCAACTCTAAGACTTCTGCCTGCCAGGTCAAGGGGCCTTTCTCCAAATGTCTAAGTTTAGCCTTAATGTCAGAGTAGCACTGAGGAAAAAAAATGAGTCATGAGTAACTGTCTTCCATGGTTTCTGGATCTAAGTTAGGATATTGTAACAGGGCTTTAGTGAGGTGTTCCAAAAATGCAGAAGGATTTTCCGTCATATCTTGAATGACCTCTGAGAACTTATTATTGTTTACTGGCTTGAGGGCAGCCTTATGGAGACCAGCCGAGAGACAAGTCAAAAACCAGTCCCTAGCTAAATCCACCTGGAGTGTTACAGTCCTAGTAAGGTTCCTGCTTGAAGACTGCCTCTGCCCCCAGAAGGTGTGTTGTATGTGTTTGGTGAATCTTGTCTGCACGTAGTCTGGCCTGCTCCCAAACTTGCCTGTGCTCTTCAGGAAGTAGGTTATTAGATAGGGTCATATAGTTATCATGAAAGCTGAGATTATAAGACTGGGTAATATATTGGAATTGCTTTATGAAAGTGGTAGAATTTGATATATAGGACCCCAGTTTTTGTTCTATATGGGATAGTTCTGAGCGAAGGAAAGGAACATGTACCTAATCAATCTGTCTACACTGGCCACCTCTCGCAATGGAAGAACTGCACCCAGCTTAGCTTGGTTAGGGTTAGATTCCATAGTAGCAAGTGAGCAGGGGAGAGGAGGGGTAAAGTATTTGTTTTCTTTCATTATGACTCAGAAATGTCCTGATTTGTATGTCTCAGCCCCCTCAAAATCTCAGCCAGATACCGCCCTAGGTTTCACAGCTCACATCTCTTCTTTGCTGGCAGGTAACCTCATCATTCTACTAAACACAGCTTGTTACATATTGTCCTGATAGCTATGCCGAAACTCTACAGAATCCGTTCTCCCTTCACTACCCTCATTAATAGAAGCACCTTATTTTTCGGAAATACTTGTTCTAGCTTAGATTTCTTTCTTCACCACACTTGATACATTCCTTCCCTTGCTAAGTTCTCAATCCCCCTTCCCATTGCTACCTCTCCTTCTCGTTCCATCTGCTAAGGAATGCTTATCTCCAGAGCTAGCTCCCCTAAGTTCTCCTTAGAATAGAGCATCAAGTAAGGCCTTCATCCTGCATGAATGTGTCAATACGTTTAATTACTTACTTCTTGCTGTGATGTAGAGGCTAAATAGTCCCAACAGGCTTATGTATATGAGCCCTAGGTCCTCAGGTGGCTGTTTTGAGAGTGTGTGGTGCCTTTGGGACGTGAGCCTTAGAGAACTCTGGCCATTAGCAGTGGGCCTTGAGGGCATAGCCCAACCCCACTTGGGACTCCAATTCACTTTGTTAACTGTTTAGCCAGGTGTGAGTTCCCACTTCTCCGGTTGCCACACCTTCCCGAAAATGACAGGCCTAGTCCTCTTGAACTGTGAACCAAAGCGTGCTTCTCCCCTTTCTTGTTTTTGTTAGACACTTGTCAGAACGATAAGAACTGTCTCAAAAAACCAAAACAAAAACAAACAAACAAACAAACAAAAAAAACCCAATGAGAACTGTAACTAATAACGTTCCTAACCCATTTGTTTTCTATCTTCTCCCTTCCCAAACCCCTTCTATTCCTTCCCCAGGTTTTACTCATATCTAATGGCTTTGTTTTCCACATGCTTTTGTGAGAGACTTTGTGACATAAACACATATCCATAATTTGAAACCTCTCGAGGCCCCAAAAGGTCTATTTCCACATTGACCAAAGGTCAGAGACTTGGAACTTTTTTCTAGTTCCTTCAAGGTTATTGTGCTCTACCTCAGACCAAGTTCCCACCTAGTTGTAAATCAGAGTTCTGCTGGCTCAAGGTTATTGCCAACAGGTGTGGCTAATAGCTAGCCCTTGTGCTCCAGGAATAGACAAAGAGATCTGTTCCTACCTCAAATAAAAGTCTAAGGATACAACTAAGTTCCAGTTCCCTTTATGGAAATAACTTGGGAGTCCACCCAGGGAGTGGTTTGCCTACAGAACATTTTACCCTTAGGCCAAGCACTAAGGGTGACGTGACTTGCTTTGTCCTAGCAACAGAATGTTTAACTATGAATGTAGCCTGCAACTTTCAATTGGTATGTTCATTTCTTTGTATCATGTTAATGCAGTCTTTTGTCTTACTCCTCCTACCTTCCTTCTGCGGTCAGAGGTATTTTAAGCATTTGGAAATTAAATGCATGCAAATTTTAGGTACTCATGGAAATTCCCTCTTAGTACTATCCTATATATTTCTCCATTTTGTTATTTTATTCATGTCTTCATACTCTTTACTATACTTCTAATCCCCATGCCCTTATCTTGGTGAGAGGCATTTTTGTTGAGGCTGGTCTCTGACAGAAACCTCATATCCAATGCAATAATATTGGAAAGTCTTTCAAAAGCCATTAGGTCCTGAGAAGAGCACCTCAGGAACAGATGGATGTTATTAAAGAGACCCACTGAGGTTTTCTGTCCCTGCTAGCAAGTAAGGATGCAGAATCAGGTGCCATCTATGAAGCTATGATAATTGCTTTACTTGTTGCTATGATACTATACCCTGGAAAGCAACTCAAGGGTGGTGTGGGGAGTCCTTCTGTATATGTGTTGCTTTTATTGGTTAATGAATCAAGATGCTGCTTTGGCCTGTTATAGGGCAGAGTAGAGCTAGGCAGGGAAAACTAAACTGAATGCTAGGAGAAAGAAGGTGGAGTCGTGAGATGCCACGGAGCTGCCAGAGGAGAAAGACTCAAGCTGCCAACCAGAACCTTGCCAGTAGGCCACAAGCCTCATGGTAAAATATAAAATGATAGAAATGGGTTAATTTAAAAGATAAGAGTGAACTAGAATATGCATAAGCTAATAGGCCAAGCAGTGTTGTAATTAATACAGTTTCTGTATGATTATTTTGGTTCTGGGCAGCCGGGAGCAAACAAGCGCTGAGCTTGCACCACAAAGGAAGAAAATTTTGTTTGATTCAGGTGTAAGGGATGGCGCCTATTATAACAGGGAAATTGCGGTGGTCAGAGTGGCTTCCAGTTGTGACAGTAGGGGTGTGAGGTGACTGGTTAACTGGACAGTCAGGAAGAAGAGGGTTGTAAGCAGGGCTGGGTTATAGACCTTAGTGCTTGGTCCCCAGTGACCCACTTCCTCCACTCAGGTCCTACCTTTTAAGGGTTCCATAACCTTCCATAGGAGAATCACCAGCTGGAGACCAGAAGCCCAAGCTCATGAGCCTGTGGGGAACATTTTGCGATCGAATCACAACACCTCTTACAAGATGATGCATTGGTGGCTCTACTGGCTCAGATGTCTCACACTCAAGTACCGTAGGACATAGATTTCCAGGGTATAAGCTACTCACTATGGTACTGTGTTAGGATAACCGGAATGGACTAAGACACCTCTGGAAAAATAGGCAGCAGCTGAGACCTCATTAGCTTCCACCCTGTGTTGCTCCGTTTACTATTTCAACCGTGCCTGTTTGTCCCACTGTCCAAGACCCGGCACAGTTGCTTCAGATAGTTCAATCTAAAATCAGTATTTGTTATGGTGGGCAGAAAGCCCCTTGTTAGGATACCATAACCTACTTTTAAATATGCAAGTGGCAAAAGAGGTTTAATTAATGTTGCAGACATTAAGATGGACAGTGTCTTGGACTATGAATGTGGGTCTAACTAATCTCTTCATTTTAATTTGTAAATTTTAACTGTTGGAAAGGGGAGATTATGCAGGCACAAGCAAGGTTTGGTGATGGGAATGAAGTGCTACTGTTGGCTAACATGAAGGGAAACATGGTGAGGAGCTGAGGGAGCCTCCTGGGTGTCCATAAGCGTGGAAGTGGGCATCCACAAGAGCTAGAGTTCCACCAACAGCCTGGGTGAGATTAGAGGTGGTTTGTTGACTTGAGAGTCCGGAGTTAGCAATATCTCTGGAAATATCATGGGTTTACAGAAAACTTGAGCTCATCAACTTGTGTTATGTGGGGCCAGAGAGCGTGTGGTCATTTGCAAGGAAGCCATGGAGTATTGATGCACACAGTGTTGTCCAGTAGCAGCCGCCCCTCATCATTAATTTTCCTTCTGCCTTGGCTCATTCTCATCAGCATATGAAATAAAGGCCATTTCTTACACTTTAAGCTGTTAGCCAGGTTTCCACGTCTGTAACACAATACTTAAGGTCATTCACTCATAAGTGAAAAGGCTTTCAACCCTATGGTGGTGTTAAAGCTTCTAGTCATGATTTGGTCGTCATGATTTGGAACTTAGGCAAGGCACTTGATCATGGTGGGAACATATGCTAAAAGTGACGAGGTGGAGAAAAACGACAAACTTGCCAGAAACTAAGAAAGAATGGCAGAGACTACGTCCTCCCAGTCTCAAGGGGCATGCTGTTCTGATACCCAAAGACCTCCCATTGGGCCTCACCTCTAAAAATGCTCCACCTTCTCACAGTGGCACCCGAGAACCAACATCTTCACACATGGTGTTTGACCAGCTATTCAGGAGACAAAGTGTAGCACAAACTAACACAATTCTCTAGACCTTACTCTCCTTCTGCTATTGCTGTTTTCTTCCTCACTTCCTTGACTACTGAAACTCCTTGGAAGAACTGAGAGCGTGTGTGTGTGCGTGTCTGTGTGTGTGTATGTGTGTGTATACTGCTTTTCCACTCCCTCTGCAATGCCAGTCTGATCTCTGTTCCCCACTAGAACACAGGAATAAGGCCTCGTGACTTCCATGCCGCTAAGTCCCAGCGTTCAATGTCTAGCCCTCATCTTGGTTGACCCACATCCAGCATTTGACATAATTGATTCTCCTTCTTCTCTGACCATTTAATTTGAAATATTGAACTTGCTTAATTTGAAAAGCTTGAATGACCTCATTGAATTAATCAGCTTAATCAGTTTTTTCTTAGTATCATGCTTATGAAATCCTGTTAGCCGACTGAATTCTTGACTTCAAAGATTACATGGTAAAGATAAAAAACAAATTACTAACATGGAAATTCTTATCTGAGAATCTAACCATTTTAGGTGAGAGTCGTATTTCCTTTCTCTAGGATATGAAGCCTCAAGAATTTCGGTCTTTAGATTGATGTTATGCACTTACTTCTAGATGGAGCCTATGCATTTGCTGTGAAAAGGTAAAGTTCACCATCTTCTTATGGGACTCAGGAAAGAATGCCGTAAAGCATGTGGCCTTTGTATTTTGATTAGTCCAAACAGAAAACATGAGAATACTTTGGTGTCGTGAAGGGGGGGGGGGGGGTCTCTTTCTTTCTACCTGGAGGCCACATCCTCCAGGAATTCCTCAGTCCCCGGGGGGGGGGGGTCTCTTTCTTTCTACCTGGAGGCCACATCCTCCAGGAATTCCTCAGTCCCCAGTTGTCTCGTCCATGGTGAAGTTTGCCTCATATCATAGGAATGAGCACTGCAAACAACCATGTTGCACCTAGAAACCACCTCGAACAGCGGTTCTCAACTTCCTAATGCTGCGACCCTTTAATACGGTTCCTCCCATTGTGGTGATCCTCAGCCATAAAATTATTTTTGTTGCTACTTCATAGCTTCATTTTCTACTGTTATGAATACTAATGTAAATATCTGATTTGTAGGATGGTTAACCCACAGGTTGAGAACTAAGGACTTAGACACAAGTTACCACTTCTTCTTTGACCCAATATTTCTCACCTAAGCACTGTTGGCTTTTTCTCATAATTTCTGCCAGCAGTTCAATTCCTTGTCCCCTAAGAAGCATATGCAATCTTCTAAGTCTCTGCAGATGATTGGGTACTCACACTTCCGTGATCCCCCTGTGCATGTCATATCTTGCCTCTTCTCCTGTTAATATGTTTGTTGCAGGGTCCACTTTAGCAGAAGCTTTAAAAAGCACACAGGGCATTTATTCATCCCCCTTGCGTTTACACTTAGCTGTGAGCCAGAACTTCCTCCATATCCCTGTTCAGTCATGTAGTAAGTATTAGCTCCAGGTAAAATGGGTCAGCTTGCAAATGGCACTGTCTTCCTTGGTGGTACAAGTTAAGTAAGAAGAGTTATCTCATGGAAGTGTGAGAATAAACAAGCAGAGCAGGAGATCCCAGTGTGGCTGGGATGTGGCCAGCACCTGTTCTAACTATTTCAAAATATTGTTCCATTTGGGCGTTATCAGAGATGAACTCTGGGAAAACAATCCCCATAGAATATTTGGCATAAATGTTCGCCAAATATAACTTGCTAAACTATGTAAATGCCAGACTTTGAACTTATGCGAGCAGAGACTAAATATTTAATATTTAGGCATTGTATTTTTACAAAGATAAATGCTCATAGTGTTCCTCTAATTGTTTCTGCATTTAGGCTTCTTTTTATTCGAAGTGGTCATCTATTTAGTTTCTATGCAGATTTGAGGGAGCTTAAGAAATCAGGAAAAAGGAAGCATTTGCATAGCAACACTTGTATCCTTTAAAGAAGAAACATTTGCATATTCACATTACGTGTACAGAAAATGTCAGGAAAATGTTTTTTAAATGCATTAGGTATTCTTGTCTGAGCCTACAATGAACTTACCATTTTTTTGTAAGAAACTGTGGTTTTTCCATATTTATTGGTATTTTTCATATGTATGTATAAGAGATAGCTGCTGTTAATTCTTCAAGGCATATGTTTGCATGAATGTTGCTAAAATGGATAACTGAAGACAAATGAAAACATGCAAAATATTTACTAAAATTAAAGATCCTAGTGGATTGAGTTTCTAAGCTTTACAAATGAACAAATTGGTCAAGGCCAGGCCAAATGAAGGAAAATACACTAGAAAAACAACAACACTAAACTGCAGATAATATACGATTGTCTATATTTGATTGTCTAATTCTAAGTATAAACTATATTAAATTATCTTAATCATTTATCTTTCTTGAACTTTGCAGGAATTTTTTTATTAACATTGAATTATTTACATACACTCTCTAGTGCAGAAATAAATCAATGACTGGCCTTGGGAAGCTAATTTTGTTGTGAAGCTGAAGATTCATATAAATAATAGTTTGTAGGTGTATCAGTTGGATCATCAGTCTGTAATTTATTAAGGAATGTTTTTAATTTAAAGGAAGTCAAGAAAGTCATGGTTTTATATGGTAGAGTTTTCTGAAAATCACAGAGAAGCTGGAATGAAATCATTTCAATCATATCTCTAAAATGTTAAGTCCTTGAAGTATGAATTGAGTCCTTATAATAAAATTAGTATCTACTTGCTACTTTTGCTCACTTTTTCTTTCCTACCTTCTTTTTCCCTCCTCTAAACTGTCCCTCAAGTCATTTACCTTTGTGCTAAACACCTTTGGGCAAAATAATCCTTGGGTATCTCTTGTATGAGGTTTTCTCTTTTTGTTACAGAGCCTGGGAAGACTTTACATTCAACAGGTAGACACCGATCTTACTGTTTGGGTGGAGTTCTGTTTCGTGCCCCCCCCCCACCTGCCCAATCTCAGCCCACAAAACTGAGGCTACTTCCCTGGAGCACACCTGCAGGGTATTTAAAAGGTCTCTGAAGGAAAGGCCAGGTGGTTTTTTCAGTTCTTTCTGGTCTCCTCTCTGGGGGCTGGGAGACCATCAGGAAGTGTTTTACTCATTAAACCTGGACTTTTAATTCGGCCGGATCTGATTTATTGCATCAGTGGAGAGACTTAATATTGGGGTACAGAAATCTTTCATCTGGTGCATTGAGGCCTGGAGAGTGAAGCTCCAGAGGAGATCCCTAACACTTACTAGTGTGAAAAGCCATCAAAATGGTTATTCAGATTGATTCACTGAAGTTATAACCATGTTTGCTTTCAGTGGAATCACTCAGTTCCTCAAAACCAAAGAACGAACAATGTCCTTCAAGACATGAGCTTGTGGATAAGCACACTGGAGACACAGAAGGACACAGAGTCCAGGCTCTTATTTTAACTGGATGGCCTCCAACTCAGTGACATTGACCAAGTCATTTACCCTGTCTGGGTTTTCATCATATGGCCCCAGCAATTTGTGGTATCTGAGGATGTTTCTAGCTACAAGGATATCATATTAATCAATATTACATTTTGATATGTGGAACTTCCTGTACCCACTGAACTTCCTGCTTTCTATGAATAAGGTCCCATAAAGACTGTTAATTCAGAGTCCAAGAGCCTCCTCGAATTCTATCTCAAATGCAATTCTTTGAGTCTCTTATCTTCGCTTGTTAATGAGCAGGTACAAGGCTCAAGGAAAAGGTGCAGGGAAGCATAAAATGAGAAAGTGGTAGAACAAGGAATATTGTTAATCCATAAAATGAATAACTTGCTGTTGGACAATTGAAAATGGCTGTGCACTGCAGCTAATTGCATTCTAATTGGCTGTAGTTACAAGTACTTTATTTTCAGAAAACTTTCTCCAAGAAAATGTGTAAGGGCTACCTCTGAGGCTAAGGAACAGAATTATCATGCGCTTGTATACTTTTGTGCTAAAATCCATAGTGTGCAAAGATTATGTGCGGGCTGTTTTCTTCTTCCTTATTTGTAATGCATATAGTCATTTGAGTTGGATTAAATCTCAGAAGAACATAAAACATTTCTTATTCTTGATAAAATACATTTGGGCATAGTTGCACATAACCAAATGAAAAGATTATCAAGAGTTCAAATCAGGGAAATGGTCAAGCCAAAGATTTTGGAGCACACTTACAAATCTAAAATTATGTCCTATAGTGGATGAATAAGAAGGCATATATGTGTACCTCGCTTTTAGAATAACATTAGATTTGCATTGATGGCACAGAACTGCATGAAAATAGAAATCAAGTGCTGCTTGTGTTCATGCGTGTGGCCACTCTGTCACAGCGCTCTTCTCGAAGCTGAGCACAGCACTGAGGTATGCGTAAAAGCGTACATATTTAGAAGGCGATTTGACCGCTTGAGTATTTCACAAAACTGCAGTAGTAGATACAAGGTAGGGCTCGTGACCTCCCCAGCCACAAGCTTTTGACCAGATCAAACACTATCAGACATGAACCCCCTCCTGTAGAGCAGTCCTCAAATCCAATTCCAAAGCAGTTGGTTACCCCTATAATCACCATGCCACTGTTATACCTGGCAGGCTGGTTTTGCAGCCTTGGGGTCTATCACGGGGAAGACCACTGATGTCTTTACATCTCAATAGCCTGCATAGCAATTTTAAGAACATTGAAAACTAATCAGCTGGGAGGAAGTATTGCCACCTAGCTCGGCTAAGCAGCCAGGCATATTGGTAACAGCCTATGTTGTTTTGGGATCTCTGGGGTCTCTCTGACCCATCACTCATATGGAGGTAACCTACGCCAGACACTGACATTTTCATTTGCTAACTC
Organism: Alexandromys fortis; assembly: GCF_014885135.2. NCBI lineage: Eukaryota > Metazoa > Chordata > Mammalia > Rodentia > Cricetidae > Alexandromys > Alexandromys fortis. Next base: position 8,701,080 of record NW_026067938.1, read on the forward strand.
ATGTCTTCCGGGAGCAGTCTTGTTCAAGCATGCAGGGTACTTGAGTATTCTTTGTAAGCTTGTCTCTACCTAAATTTCCTCACACTACACCAGGGATCATAAATGCATTATGCTCACAAATTAAAAATGAATCCTTAAAAATTAACTAGAATTGTTTCTGGGATATAGTAGACCCTCATGAAATATTTCTTGTTCGACACTTCAGAACTTGTGGGTTTATGTAGACTATCCTGGTGTTCATGGGAACATAGGTGTGCCCAACTTACAGATGAGAAATCTAAGGCCCGTTAAGCATTCAAGTCTGGAGCTGTTCTTTTCTTTCTCCTTTCTCCCCCCGCCCCCGCTTTATGTCATTTAATATCCTTGAGCTAACTAGTGATGTCATATTGCATTCATACAGCAGCAGGCAGAATCAGAGGTGCTTGGTATTCCCATTAGCCCGTGCAGTTCACTGGAAGTGAACCCCACATTTCTATGTAACTCTTAGAAACAGATAAAATGTCTCATGGAGGGCCAGTTCTCGGTTAGGAGCCACTGCTCTGAATGGTTGTGCTGAAGGAACCCTGATGGTTGCGAGTTCATAAAGTTTAACATCTCAGTCTTAGGGAGATCGCTTAAATATTGCTGCTCATAATATTAGACAGGGGGAATTTTATCTATTTTTTAATGGTTAGTTCTTAACATGGTGCTCTTCTAAGTTGCAGGAAAAACATTTTCTAAAGTCAGTCTTTTAGCTGCCTTGTGGCCCAAGGACGAGCAGTGTGGGCAAGTGGTGTCTCATTTCCTTTGGGGCCCCCTAGCTCATTCTTCCCTCCCTATCCCAGGAGGATGCCGTCATCGCTGGTCCTAACACCAACTCTGAAGTTTATCTTTTATTTTTTTTTTCTCTTCTGTTTCTGCCTTCTGCTGTTATGATCTGGCTGGAGGGGCTCCAGGGCCACACACAGAGCATGCATCTATGACATTATCTTTTGTGGAGTCAGGAAGGGAACTTACTCTTTTAGGGAGGGGAGCTGAAGCCGAAGCCCTGCATAACGAGGGACCGACCCTCCAGGAGCAGAAACAGGAAACAGAGGCTTGTTTAACAAGTGACATTAAGGCTGAATCATGGGTAAACACTGTGAAACTGAACTATGGTGGCCTGAGGAGGACAAAGACTACCTTTAAAGAGAGCAGAAATACTTAGCCCTCTCTCAGAGCCAGAGGAACAATCTTCCGCGAAGCCGTCCCCACCACTGACCACTACTGTGTGTTTAAGGAAAACTCCCATCCTTTTGTCCTTCCCCAGTCCCTCTTAAACTGTGCCCTAAATTCTTGCTCCTGCTGCCCTGTTGGGCAAAGGCTGTCAGGGACATCTTCATGCACTGTTCTCTTTTGGTATTTATGTGGTTCTTGCCCCGCCTCGGCCTTGTCTTTATCTTTCCCTCCTCCTTTCGTCTCTCATCTGCCTACAATCTCTAATTCCTCCTCAGTGTGGTTTGTTTTATCCTCAGTTTGTCCCTTTTCACTGTGAAGAACTTCTGTTCATGGGAGTTTCTCCTCACACAGTGCCACAACCCTGAGGCCTCCTGGGGTTTCATATTTCTTCAGTCCAGGAGGGCTGGCCTTGCCCTTGGACTTACAGGATGCTGCCTCGGTGGGGGTAATCATGCAGGCATTTGTCTACATGTATAGCTGGAGCCAGATACATTGGTCTCTACTGCTGCCCCACAAGAAGTCTCTGTATCTGAATTATCTAGTTTAAATGCATAGGTCACAAATTAATTTATATCAGCATTGTCAATGCTTCTACTTAACCAACGAATTCAGGCTCTTTGAACGTTGTCCATCACATCTGAGTAAGCAATCAAATGTCCCAGTTCTCAGGGGTAGAAGGGGACTCCAGGTGCACCTCACATCCAGGGCCAAAAGCAAACAAACAAACCAACAAAACAAAAGAAGAAGAAGAAGAAGAAGGAGGAGAAGGAGAGGAAGAGGAAGAGGAAGCGGAAGCGGAAGCAGAAGCAGCAGCAGCAGCAGCAGCAGCAGCAGCAGCATGATTTTGGATTTGAATGCTAGTTGCCTTAGCTAAATATCTTGATTTTGACTGCCATTCCCCACATCATCCCCAACATTTCTGCTGCTATTACTTTGGAGGGGCTGTAAAAAGAATGTGTATTCCGATTTTTTTTCTCCACAGAACCTTAAGTTCTTTAGAGTAAATATACAACATGTAGCCACAAAATCAATCAAAATGGCAGGCAGCACAACTTTACCCAGATTTTTTTTTAACAGATACACAGTTCAGTTTTTCCAGGTTTCATAATGAGTTATGGGGTAGGTTTGTAAACCTCTTCCCTCCAAAGCATCTACAGACAATTTTCTTTTTTAATCTAAGAATGTTCATGGGGAACTCAAACAAGGAACCAAAAAATAAATCAAATACCCTAGAAAAAGGAGGAAGAAAATGAAAGCAACACCCCTCTCCCCCAGCCTCAGTACTTGGAGCAAAGGGTCTCAGAGAGCTATTAGATAATATCTAGATATTAGATAATATCTTGCCTCTCAAATGCTATTAGATAATATCTAGGGACATTTTGATAGTCCCATCTGGGGCAGCTAGGGGGAGAGGGTAGAAACTCTTGCTACTAGTACCTCATGGAATAGTCCAGAGCCCTGCAAAGCATCCCACAATGCATGGGAATACTATCTACAAGGAGTTGTCCAGCTCAACATGGGGTGAGTATCTCTACTGGAGTCTCCTGCACAGTGAGTGTGATGCTTTGCACACATACACGCATGCATACATGCACAGCTCAGCATAATATTTTGCTCACAGTTGGCCTCTGTTCTCACTGATATGAGCTTACCCCTTTTCCTCTTAATGCTATACGTGATTAATTTTTCATGTTGACACATAGAATTTATGTAGTTTTTGAATGCTGCATAATTTTTACTTGGCTTATCATACTAGAACACAGCTACCAAACTCCACGATGTTTAACTTTGTCTTGTTACAGCCTGACCTCCATGGAAGGAATTACTGAAAGAGAAACGTCACAGAAGGCTGGAGGCTTCCTCTGCCTGGTGATTCTCGCTTGCTTCATTTTCATTAGGAACCCAGCTTTGGAATGCTATTCACAATGAAACCCTAATCAGCCGCCTTCTTACAAATCAGTTCCTCCAAGACCTGTGTCACCCACGAGGCTGGGATGAGGAAAGCACTACCCTCCCCCATTCTGTAGACATTTCGAATGCCTGACTCACCAGGCAGCAAATCTTGTCAGCTGTGGAAATGTTAAGCTTAGCGGGCTTGCCATGGCTGAACCACATCCAAACCTTCTTAAGAACCTGGATTAGTTAAAATATGCTAGAGATCCAGGCTGTCCCTTAGGTTAATAATGAAACAGGAACTTCAAAGCCATCCTTCATTGTCTTAGGTTTTTCTTCTTTCCCTTGGAGTTCAGTCCAGAAGTTCAACCAGCTGATATCTTTTACTGATTTCTTAGGCCCGCGTTTTGATTGGAAAAGCTAGGATTGTTTCTATCATACAGCACAGTGATTCTCAACCTTCCTAATACTGCAGTCCTTTAATACAGTTCCTCATGTTATGGTGATCCCCAGCCATAAAAAACATTTTGTTGCTACATCATTACTGCAATTTTCTACTGTTACGGATTATGATGTAAGTACCTGATATGCAGTATTTCTGATATGTAACGGCTGTGAAAGAGTTGTTCGAGCCCCAAAGGGGTCATAACCCACAAGTTGAGAACCACTGGTATAACTAACAGCTCTAAGGTGTCCTTAGATTCAAGGCACAAAAGTTTGCTAGCAATTGAACAGTGAGAGTCGCGCGGGGTGTTTAAGCTAAGTATTATTTTCATGAGCTGGCAGGGCAGGTTATTGCCGGGAGAGCATTTCATCACCGTTTTACATCCAACAGGGCTGACCTTCCAGAATCATGGATTTTAATGCAGAGTGTCCAGTGTTTGGGTGTGTGTTTGGGAGTGTGGGCGTGAGATCAGGCCCGAGGCTATATTCAGGGTCCACCACTGAACTACTCCAGCCGCAGGGTTTAGCTATTTTATCTCACTGTGAGCAGCATGCAATTTAATTTTCTTTCCAATTAGTCTCTGCTCCTTTATGAGAACTGGTCAAAGTTCATAGCCTGAGTAATCTCTCTCTCTCTCTCTCTCTCTCTCTCTCTCTCTCTCTCTCTCTCTCTCCCTCTCTCCCTCTAACCAGTTTCCTCTAAGAGGAACACCATTTCCTTATTAAAACATGAAATCAAAACAAGACAAGAGCAAACCCGCTTTCGATTTTCCCTTCTCTTAAGACCTTGCGGGTGCTGTTGGAGCCTTTATCCTTAGCTGCGTCTCCCCCATGGCAACAGGACTGCCACACTGTCAACTTCCTGCTTTTCCCATAGACTCAAAAATCAAAGCCTTCTTGTGATCCTTCTTATCTAAGCAGGTTCCTTACTAAGGTGTCCGTGGGGGCTCCGGTAAGTCGCTGTAGATTGGGACAAGCTGGTCGTGCACTGGCTACCTCCCTGGAGAATGGTTTGACTGTGAATGCCATTGCTAGCCCTCTCAAGAATGTGAAATGAAAGGCCACACAAGAAGGGCAGGCAGGGTCCAAAAGTCAGGTACTGCTTCCTCTGCCAATGATTTACTAAGTGCCTTTGAGGAATCCACTGACTTCCTCCATGTGATAAAGTTATTTGATATGAAGGAGAAGCGGCAAGGTTTTCTTACCTTCTCGGCAGCCAGAAGCCATAAAGCCAAGGCCATGGCCAAGTCAGTTTTACTGTTCCTCCTGGAAGCCTTAGCAAAGGAGCTTGGGAAGGCTCAGCTGGGGAAAGATGGTGGAAAGGGAAAGTGATTGAGTGTAGGTTGGGAAAGGACCTAACAGGAAGAGAGCAGAGCATAGGATCCTGGGTAGGAAAACAGACAAATGTCTGGAACTTCCTTCTCAGGAGCAACCTCCTCACTCTTGAAAAACTTTCTGTTTTATACCCAGTGGCAGAAGCCTGAGGCTTGAAGGGCTGTTCAAGGATTTCCAAGAAAGAACTTTTTATTTTTTATTTTAAAATCCTTTTATTTTTAAAAATTAAGTCTAGGAGTCTCAACCAGGAACATGTACACAGACCTTTCCTCTTCGGCCGCTGAAAGGTCCCTGTTTTCACGCTGCATTTCTTTCTTTTTTTCTTAGTGTGTATTACTTGTATGAAACAGTGGACTTCACAGTGACATTTCCAAAGGCGCACGTAAATTTAATTTGATCTCATCTGCTCCACCTTGTCCTCTCTTGACACCTCCCTCACACTTCCCCCTGACTGCCTTCTACAAAATCCTCCTGCTTTCACGTCTTTCTTTTTCCTAAATAAATCTGGATTCCTAACATCAGGAAATAATGTAGTACATTTGTCCTTGTGAGTCTGGCTTATCACATTTAACTCGATGAGCACCAGTGCCTGGCAATGACTCACAAGTGACCAAAGTCCCGTTTTCTTTGTAGTTGACCCACACTCTACTTCTTGCATCCATCCCCTTTCAGGACTCTCAGAACATGATGATAAATATGGGTGAGCAATCTCTATGGTTTTGGCTTTCTTTCTTTCTTTCTTCCTTCCTTCCTTCCTTCCTTCCTTCCTTCCTTCCTTCCTTCCTTCCTTTCTTTCTTTCTTTCTTTCTCTCTTTCTTTCTCTCTTTTCTTTCCTGCTTCTTGTGTCTGTCTGTCTGGCAGCCTGGTTTCTGGTCCCAGATGGATCCCTTTTGCTCTTCTTCATTCTCCCCACCTCTCTCAAGCCTAGATTTTTTCCTCCTACTAAGTCTCTCTGTCCGCTGGCCCTGCCTATTCCTCTCCTGCCTAGCTATTGGCCTTTCAGCTTTTTAAACCAATCAGGTACCTTAGGCAAGCAAGGTAAAACGAATGCAGCACATCTTTAAATGTTTACATAATTAAACAAAGAGAGCATAAACAAATGTACACATTTTTCCCTTGTAAAGTTGGCTTTTGCCCATTTATTGATTAGATTATTATTATTTTTTGGTTCTGAAGCTTTTTAGTTACATATTTATGTAGTTTTTGATGGTAATTTTCTGTCAGATGGGTAGCTGACAATTTTACATTTCAATTCTGTTAAAAATCTCCTCAAGGCAGGGCGGTGGTGGCACACGCCTTTAATCCCAGCACTTGCAGAGGCAGGCGGATCTCTGTGAGTTCTAGGCCAGCCTGGTTTACAAGAGCTAGTTCCAGGACAAGAAACAAAAGCTACTGAGAAATCCTGTCTCAAAAATAAAAAAAAAAACCCAAAAAAACAACCAAAAAAACCTCTTCAATTCATTGTTTCCTTGGTGTATAGAAACCTTTTAATTTGATAATGTCTTATTCATTAGCCCCTACTGGCATCTTAAGAGATATTAGAGTTCTATTCAGAAAGCTACTGGCTGTGACTGTCTCTTCTAAACAATTGTTTCAACATTTTATTTATTTATTTACTATCTTTCCATGTGCGGATGTTTTGCCTGCATGTGTGTTCTATGTGCATTAAGTGCTCTCAGAGGTCAGAAGAGGGCATAGAGCACCAGGAACTAGATTTGTAGATGGTTGTCATTCACCTTCTGGGCGCTGGGAATAGAACCCAAATCCTCTAGAAGAGAGGCCACATGCCTCTAACCACTGAGCAATTCCTCCAGTCTCTACCCCATAAACAATGTTTCCCCTGGGTTTCCCTCTAGTGGATCTTACATTAAGATCTCCGCCACATTTACCGTGCTGTTTCTCCAAGTGTGTTTTAAGTGACTTCTCCCACTGAGTCTTTGGGAATACTGTAATATTTTATAGCAATAGGTCTACAAAACCATTCATCTTTATTTTGCAATTCCTAGGAGCTATGAATCAGCTGAGGAGATGGGTGTTCCAGGTTGAATCTAAAATCTCCCTTTCAGCCTCATCTTTGAGTGCCTGGTCCTCAGCTCATATTTTGGAAGCCCATCAATCTTTTAAGACACGAGACCTAACCAGTAGAAGCTGGTTTCTAAGGATGTAACTTTGAAGGTTGTGTTTGGCTCCTTGGTTCCTGCCTCAGTTTCTGCTTACAAGTCCACAGTGATATGAACAGGCTCCCTTATGCGCTCCAGCATCCGTGATCTGAGCTGTTCTGTGCTGTCTTCTCTGGCATGATAGACTTAGCTCTTGGAACCGCCAGTCAAGATTAGTTTTTCTTTCTTTACGTTGCTTCTACCAGGCATCCCTTCACTGAGACACCAAGTCATCAACACAAATGTCATCTTAGAATTTGCTGGCACAGTTTAAAATGCCACCTTTCTTAGGAGTTAGCCTGAGTAATTGCAAAGAACGATAGGGACAAAGGGCACAAAGTGTAACTCAGGGTCCTGCTGTCCCAGCGCCGTTCCCAGAGAGGGAGCCATGGGTGGCAGATCCGTCTCCACTTAAGTGTGAAGCAAACTGACCTCTCAACGGAACAAAACAGAAACTCATTTCTCTGTGTGATTCAGTCTCTGGAGTTCACATGCCTAGAGAGCGGTGTAAAAATAGTACAGCCCTAAACCTTCTAGGGAAGTACCTTTTTTTTCCTAACAGAACAATTTCTGAAAATTGATGCTGAAATTATAGTTTGCACATTGTAATGCCTTGAATTTCCCTTCTCCTTCACTGTAAATAGCATTGTGCTATATCCAATTGCAGGGATGGAGCAAAATTACTGCAGGAGATTGCAGAGTAGCGTTCTTCAACCCAAATGCTGCCCGTTAAACATGGAAATTTTCAATGGGGAAGGCCACCAAGTGCGGGTGGGAGCTGAGGCAATGTTTTGCTGACTGTGACCTTTACCATGAAAATGAACAATATGCTTTCTGCTTTGAATATAGCTGTAGACTTTTATTTATGTTATTTTTTTATATTGAAAATAAATGTTTTTTAGGCAGTATAGTCTAATCACTCACTGTTCCTCTTCCCCCAACTCCTCCAGACCCTCACCACCTTCCCATTCACCCAACTCTGTGCACCTCCCCCTCCTTAGAATCCAAACAGGTAAACAAAAAAAAAAAGCAAACAAATACGTATAAAAAAATAATGAGAAAGTGGAAGAAACACACACACACACACACCATAAAAACACAAAACCGGAAATCATGTTATACAATCAAAAGACCAAGAAGGCAAAAATGCCTTAAACAAAGCGATATGGGCCCAAAAGGCTGTATATGTGGGCTGCTAATCTATGCATATTTAAACTGTCAATCACATACGCATTGGTAAATTTACTCACAGCCTTTTCATGGATTTTCTTGCTTGTGTTTGAAACTTTTTTTTTTTTTTTTTTTTTTTGCTTTTCACGTTTATTTGTTTGCGTGTACGGTGGGTGTTTGCACACAGGAGCCAGAACACCTTTAGAGGTCAGAGGGCAACTTGTTGGAATTGGATCTCTTCTTCCGCTGTGCTTCGGGGAACGGAGCTGAGATCAGGGTGGCAAGCCGTCTACACACTTAGCCATCTCGCCCACGCTACCTGCATGGATTTTCGTTTTGTTGGTAGAGGCTACGGCATGAGAACCCTTTCGATTTTCAAACCTGTTGAGCTAAAGGAAACTCACTCAGATGTTCTTTTCCTATTTTGCCAGAGATAGATCAAATTTTCTATTGTCACGAACAGTTGTGATTTATTAACATAATTATCAGCGATGTCCTGAAAGAAAAGGTAAGATGATTAAGATTTATGACTTCAATGTATTTTTCTTTCCCTGAAACTCTTCGGAACTTGTTTTTCCTCCCCATTAACATGTCCCAAATTTCTCAGGCTCCCTGTAATAGTTTCCTCTCATTCTGTTTTTTAACATTGTTGTATGTTTTCTTGCTTTTTGTCAAAGGGCCTGATAGTTTTGTATCAGTTAGTTTTCCAGTGCTGGGACAAAATTCCCCGGCAACAGTAACAAGAGAGAAAGGGCTCACATTTGAGGGTTTGGCCCATCACAGCAGGGAAGTCCCGCCAGTGGTAGTTTGAGGCACACGGTGGTCACATGGCTGTTTCTTCATTCAGGGAGTGCCAAGTTTAGACTTAGCTCACGCTCACGGTCTCTCTGTGATTTAGTACAGTATTCCAGCCCAGAGCAATGGTACTGCTCAAGCGGGGTGACTCTTCCTATCTTGTTTAACCTAATCTAGTTAAACCTTCAGAGGCCTGCTCTGAGGCTAATCTGATACTGATAATCCTTTACAGGTGTGTCTAGAGATTTGGGTCCTCGGTGATCCTGTCAGGTTAGCAATACGTATTAACCTTCGCATGTTAGTGTTTGCTGTCTGCCTGCATGGTATGAGTTTATCAGATTTGGCACGTGTGTTGTACGCTTTTATAAATATCTACATGCATATTCATCTCGTGATGTGCTGATATGATGAAATATATCCATCTCTACCTGTTCATGCTCCAAATTGAAACTGGCTGTCTCCTGAGTCAATCTGCATCCCTTTGGGCCACATCTGCCTTTGTGCATATCCTTAATGTACTTATGAAAAGCCAGAAAAACGGTGAGAGGTAGTCTACAAAATAACTCACTTTTACTAAAAACAAACAAACAAATAAAAATCATGATGACCCTCGAAGAAAGGTCAAATACCTATTCCTAAATGCACAAGACTAAATAGAGACTTCCATCACATCATCACATGTAATATTTTCCCTCGACTTAATTAAACTCTGGACTTGAAGACGTGCTACCGTGAACATTACTGGGGCTACTGGTGAATTTTAAATAGGAATAATCAATGATAATAGATCCTGCGTCACACTTCCGGTTTTTAGTCTTTTAATCATTGCAGTTATACAACATAATATTCTGTCCTTGGGAGACGCGGGCTGGAAGTACTTAAAAAGTCAGGGGAGTATGAGTACTCCAGTTGCATCTCAGATGATTTGATATCTACCTGGAGGGGGTGCTCAAACATGAAGCAGATCTCATCATCCAATATACAAGAGTAGTGGAGCAGACATGAAGTTTCAAAATATTTTCACAACTTTTTCAAAGCTTGCAGCTCTATCAAACTAAAGACTCATTCGGAAAGTAACAAAATATAGATTTGTTTGGTTGCACGGCTTGCCTTTCTTAGGGTGTCACGTAGGATCCATGTTGTATAACAGAATAATCCCTGTGCCACGTATTTTTTTCTAACTGCTCATGGAATCAGAGTTACGTGTCAGAACGTCAGTGGCCTTCCTTAGAGTCTGCCGTCATTTCTCGCGGAGTCCGGTACGATGTTAATATCGGGGGTGGGGAGAACTGTTGAGTGAGTGATCGTACCAGCTGATGGGAACAGTAATACGGTGTGAATCCATGAAGGCAGAAGACATCCAGCTGTGAGGAAGCCTGGGAAGCCCCCGGAGAAGCTGAGATAGAAAGGTGGAAGCTATATACATTCTACATAGCAAACCCCCTCCAAAGAAGGGGTGGTGAGTGACCGTTCCAAGTCATTCTGAAAGCAAATATGCATTTTTAGTGAAATAATTATTTAAAGCAAGATAGGAATGCAAGTATAAGGAGTATGAATGTTAAAACATACTTCTCTTGACTCTACCACTATGTGTTGGTCTTTCGCCTCCCTGACCGTCACATCCAGTTAAATACACTTTCATCATGTTTTGTATATGACAAAGAGCCACGTTCCAAGTTTTGGGCCAATTGGTTTTCAATAATAGAAGTGTGTGTGTGTGTGTGTGTGTGCATGCTACTGTGTGTTTGTGTATGTGAGAGCAGGAACAAAGGAGCAAGAGAGACGAGATTTAAAACTTGCAGTGCAGTGGTCAAATATCTGCTCACCCCAGACAAAGCACTAGTAAAAACCCAAGGAAACAGTTCTGCCCAAGTTCAGTATGGTGAATCTACGCATTTATCTGGGTCACTTATAGAAGCCTGGTAAGTAGTAAACCTACAGGAGTATGGGTGACTTATCCCTGAAAAGTTCACTTGAGCCCGAGTAATGACTCATATAAGCTGTGTTCCTATAGCTCCCCGCACTACTTACAGGCGGCTACACCAAAGAGTCTACCCCTGTCCTAGTAACTGTTTATTGCTAATGTCACCTCGCGAAGGGGCCTGTATATCTTCCTGAACTTCCTGAATCTTGTTCCACTGGCTTCCTAAGTCTCATTATACCTCCCCTGCCTCCAGAAGGGGACCGTTTAACCTTGAGGGATAGCTACATATCATAGCTACAAATCTGATACTCAGATGCCGATGGTAAAAGCATGCCAAATGCCATTTGGAAAAAAGAAATTTGATGAGGCTGATCTACCCTGTCGACTAGAAGCATGCTAGTAAGACAAAAAAAAGAGGATCATTACAACTTTGATAATACAGACTTAATGTTAAAGACTGGCAGTGGCTGCCACTCTCTATCAGGAATAGAAACTCCGAGGACACAGAAACTGATTAGCAAGTCCCTATTTTCCTAAGAATGCATTACAGGCGTTGAGGGACCACTGTTCAACATTCAGCCTAGTAGAAGAACGCTGTAAAGAAAGGGCAGTGCTCTGGGAGCAGATGGAAGGGATGTTAGGTATGGGACAAAGGTCGGGAAAACTCAAAAGGTCACAGGACAACAAAAAATAAATAAGAAAGAACGTATCAGTCTTTCTACTTGGTCCTTTTCTGACCTAGGTGTGGAGAGAGTCTAGATATTCATCATCTACTAGACCTACAGCTGGTGAAGGATTTCTCTCACTTTGGGCTTCCTCGTCATTCAGGTGGCTGTTTCCTTTGTTGTCCACATCCTCTTTATTTTCATGACCTTTCATCTGTCAGTTGTTGCTATTAATTCCTGAGTGAATGGAGTCCTATTCAGGAAGGTTTCAACTGTGACTATATGTTGTCGCTTGCAGTAGTTTCAGAGTGTTTGGTCAGAGCGGAAAGATTGTAAGAGCCAGATTACAGGCAGGGATGTTGAGAAATAGCATCTTCTGGACATGGTTTGCCGTACATGAATTCACAATAGCTATGATGGCTTGAACGTGATCGATCCTGTCGGTCTTTCACGGTGGACTGGAGAAAGGTGCAGGAGGCCCCGCTCCTATCCGAGGAGCTGCTGGGCACCTGATGGTTTCCAGGAGCAGAGTGCGTTTTCTTCAGGGGTGTGGCCCAAGGTAATTGCTCCTGCTGCTGTGGACAGCCTACACCCATGCAAATATGGGCAGGCCTTTTTTTTTTTTTATACAAACAAAGCAAAAACAGAAGACATGAGGTTTGGAGGGAAGGATGTGGGGAAGAGGGGATCTGAAAGGAGTAGGAAAAGGGCAGGAAAGAGTGTTTATGACCAACACACACTGTTACATGTATGAAGTTCAGAAAGAAAGAATGAATGGGTAGATAAACAAACAAATAAGATTCTGAATTCCTCTACCTGGAATCTGATTTTAAGCCTTTGCTAATAAACTTTCAAATATTCAGTTTTCTCATGAGGATTTAGCAGACTTCCTCCAGTGTTTTGTGGCTCCCGTACGTGGCATAGGTCTGATTGCTAAAGGGACTAGTCTTAAACCCTTCTCCCTGAGAAGGATCCATACCTGCGATCCTATTGCTGTTATTGTGTAGGTCTCTGAGATCAGTGTTTTCAACTAAAAGAGGGACTCACCTTTCCCAATTGCTAGTGAGATAAACCTTCAACATGGGGGTGCTTCCTGAAGGACCCACAAACTAAGATTTTACAATCCAGTCTGCACATGGCTGTTAAGACTTACAGCATTATTTTTTATTATCTTATTGTGGTGGTTTGAAAGAAAATGGCCCCCAAAGGGAGTGGTACTATTAGGAGGTGTGGCCTTGTTGGAGGAAGTGTCTTCCTGTGGGGGTAGGCTTCGAGGAGGTGTCTTTTCCTCAAGCTTCCCTCAGTGTGACAGTCAGTTGACTTCCTGTTGCCTTTGAGTCAAGGTATAAGGACTGTCAGCTCCCGCACCATACCTGTCTGAACACTGCCATGCTTGCCTTCTGGACTGAATCTCTGAAACTGTCAGCAAGCCAGTAAGCAGCGGCCTTCCATGGTCCCTGCACCAACTCCTGCCTCCAGGATCCTGCCCTGTTTGAGCTCCTGTCCTGACTTCCTTCAGTGAGGAACAGCAATGTTGAAATGTCAGTCACATAAACCCTTTCCTCTCCAACTTGCTTCTTGGTCATGGAGTTTTGTCACAGCAATAGAAACCCTAACTAAGATGCTCATTTATGATGTCTCTTCGACTAGACTCATATTTTCGGAACTCTGGCTAAAAATATGATAAACCTTATTTGTTTCTTCTTGTCACTTAAATTCTTCTTTATAGTTTTGTCTTTCATTCTATTAACTGAATTCAGGATTATTTCATTAGAACTATGTTCTAGTTCATCAGTTTCTTTTCAGCTATGTATATTCTATTTAATCCATTCACTGAGCTTGTAATCTCTTTTTAAAAGATGCACTTGTCGGCGTGAATGCATGTCACACATGTGCAGGCATCTACAGAGGCCAGAAGACAGTGTTGGAACCCCTGGTGTTGGAGTTCTAGGAGATTGTTTCCGACATCGTGGCTGGGAACCAAGTTGGAGTTTGTAGAGTCACAGGAAACAATCTCAATCGTGAGCCATCTCTCCAGTCCTGAGTTTGTAACTTTAATTTCATTTAAAATAATACTTAATATTTTAAAAAAGATTCTCATATTTTTGACTCCAGTTTCAAGTTTCTTCCTTTGCTAAGGTGAGAGATAGAGTTCTATTTAGTTCTGTATTTAAGAACTTCAATATCTATAGAGTTTTGGTTCTCTTCTGTTGTCTTTGCTGATTCTGTCTTGTGTTTTCGCTTTCCTCCTTTTTGTGTGGTTAATGTGAAGTCATGTTCTTTTTGATGGAACTATATTAGCATCTAGATGAAGTAGTATGTGTTTGCTTCTCTTGACCATTTTAAGCAAATGAGCTCTGTTGCCGGACAGCTTGAAATAAAAATCTCTGCTTTACCGCGTTAAGAAGAAAGTTCATAGCACTCAATGCCTACATAAAGAAGCTGGAAAAACAGAACATTTGAAAACTCTAGAACAAAAAGAAGCAAACTCATCCAAGAGAGCTAAATGGCAGAAAATAATAAAATTGAGAGCTGAAATCAACCAAATAGAAATAAATAATACAAAGAATCAATGATACAAAGAGTTGGTTCTTTGAGAAAATCAACAAAATAGACAAACCTTTATCCAAACTAACCAAAAGGCAGAAAGAGAATATCAAAATTAACAAAATCAGAAATGAAAAGGGAAGAAATACAGAGAATCATCAGGCCATATTTTGAAAACCTGTACTCCACAAAATTGGAAAACTTAAAGGAAATGGACAACTTTCTGAATAAATATAACTTACCAAAGCTAAGTCAAGACCAGATAATCAAATTCAACAGACCTATAACTGCTGAAGAAATAGAAATAGTCATCAAATGTCTTCCAACCAAAAAAAGCCCAGGGCCAGATGGTTTCAACTCAGAATTCTACAAGACTTTTGAAGAAAGACTGATACCAATACCCCTCAAATTGTTCCCCAGAAAGAAACAGAAGGAACATTACCAAACTCTTTTTATGAAGCTACAATTACCCTGATACCTAAACCACAGAAAGACATTAGTAAGAAAGAGAATTACAGACCAATCTCACTCATGAACATTGATGCAAAACTACTAAATAAAATACTGGCAAATCGAATCCAAGAACACATCAGAACCATCATCCGCCATGATCAAGTCAGCTTCATTCCAGAGATGCAGGGATGGTTCAACATATGAAAATCTGTCAATGTAATCCACCATATAAACAAACTGAAAAATAAAAACCACATGATCATTTCATTAGATGCCAAAAAAGCTTTTGACAAAATACAACATCTCTTCTTGATAAAGGTCTTGGAGAGAGCAGGATACAAGGAACATACCTAAACATAATAAAGGCAACATAGAGCAAGAAAACAACCAAAATCAAACTAAATGAAGAGAAACTCCCAGCGATCTCACTGAAATCAGGAGCAAGACAAGGTTGTCCACTCTCTCCATATCTATTCAGTATAGTTCTTGAGGTCCTGGCTAGAGCAATAAGACAACAAAAGGACAAATAATCCAATAAAAAAAGGAATACAAACCTAAACAGAGAACTCTCAATGGAGGAATCTAAAATGGCTGAAAGATACTCAACATCCTAAGTCATCAGAGAAATACATATCAAAACAACTCTGAGATTCCATCTTATACATGTAAGAATGGCCTAGATCAAAAACACCAATGACAATTTATTTTGAAGAAGTTGTGAGATAAAGGGAACACTCCTGCATTGCTGGTGGGAGTGCAAGGTGGTACAGTCCCTTTGGATGTCAGTGTAGTGATTTCTCAGAAAATTAGGAAACAATCTATTTCCTAATAGTGCCAGCAATACCACTGTTGGGTATATATACAAAAGATGCTCAACCATGCCACAAGGACATGTTCTCAGCTATGTTCATAGCAGCATTATTTGTCATAACCTGAACCTGGAAACAACCTGAATGCCCCTTGACTGAAGAATGGATATGCAAAGTGTGGTACATTTATACAATGGTGTACCACACAGCAGAAAAAAAAATGACATCTTGAAATTTGCAGGCAAATGGATGGAGCTAGAAAACATCATTTTGAGTAATGTAACCCAAACCCAGAAAGACAATTATCATATGTACTCACAAGTGGACAAGTGGTTTTTAAACAAAAAGTAAAGAAAACCAGCATACAAATTACAATCCCAGAGAACCTAGACAACAATGAGGACCCTAAGAGAGACTTACATAGATCTAATCTACATGGGAAGTAGAAAAAGACAAGATCTTCTGAGTAAATTGGGAGCATGAGGACCTTGGGAAAGGGTTGCAGGGGAGGGGAGAGGCAAGGAGGGGAGCAGAAAAAAAATGTAGAGCTCAATAAAAATCAATAAAAATAATCTCTCCTTTAAATTTTCTGAATTACACAGGTGGATGGATTTAAACTTCAGTGGTATAATTTCTCACTATTTTTCGCTTTCAAAGTTTTAAGGGACTTTTTGCGGTACTATTTCTGTAAGATTGGCTTAGTTTTTGTTTTTCTTTAGGCTAGAGGTCTGTAGATCTTTGATATCCCAACACCATGCGAGAAAGCCTCCCATTTTCTATCCTCCCTTGGTCATGGATTTATGTCCTGTCATCCAGATCCATGGCAGCTGTCCTTGAGGGCACTTGGCCTGGGGTACTCGCACTCTTTAGAGCTTAACACAAGCCCTTTGGGATCTGGCATAACAGTGACGTCACTCTGGATTTCTGTTTTCTCTTCACTTTTGGCCTCTGACAATTTGTTTCCTTCGTAAAAGCTCAGAAATGCAACGAAAGGTCTACCTTTCCCCTGAATTCAACACTTTGGTTATTTTTTTATTGGCAGAGTTTTTTCAGTATACCAGGTCTATAAGAGTGCCAGAAACAGAAGTGGACTCTAGTCCTCCTCACAGCCAACAAGAAGAGGGAAATCTAATCAATTACATGGTCACAGGGGCCAGAAGAAAAATGACTCTTGGTAGCTTTGGAGAAATGCAACAATTTTTGGCCCTGACGCCAGTCTGGAATTTTTCTCAGCAGCTATTCCAGCAGGGATCAGTCTCATGCCTCTTCTTCGGGTGCCCCCATAATTCTAGGCAGCTGCTCTACTACCTTTCACAACCAATGTCCTTAGATTGCTAACCTGCGTGGTGCTTGAGGGTAAAGATGCAGGAAGACAAATTACTCTCTCCACTTAGTGTCTTAAGAGTAAGATGGACTTCAAAGTGAAGGAGTTTTCCCAAGGATCTTGGGAATCTGGTGCTCAGATTTTACAGTTTCTTAGATGTGTCCAGACCAACTGGACACTCTTATACCCCAGATGGAAGATAATTTATTACCCAGGTATCACAGGATTAGCTTCTAAATGACCTTGGTGGAATTGGTCTACAACCCTGTAGTAAAACTGAGTCACGGCATCTTTTACACCCATTTTATTGTATGTTCCAATCCTGAAAGTACATCTCCAGATAAGTTGAAATCAAAGATCAGAGTGCTTTGTTGCGAACGCCTTGTTGAACTGTTATTAATGTTTTATATCCTGCTCTAGCTATATTTGGGTTTGCTTAACTAGCATATAAGAGTATATGGACTTCTTGATTAGAAAACGTCATGAAGAGTGAGGAAGTTAAGTAATATAACTAAAAATTTGAGTTTTAAATAAAACTTGATGAGGAGATATTTTTTAGATTTGAATAGGTTCAGTGGCAAATGGAATCTGTGTTGGTTAGTTTTTATCAAGATGACACAAGATAGAGTTACCAGGTAAGAGACAGAAAATTCAAATGAAAAATCACCTCTCCGGAACTGGCCTGTGGTTACATATGTGGATTGTTTTCCTTGTTGCTAACTGATGTAGAGGGAGACTGTGGGTGCTGCCTTGCTCTTGGACTGTCTAGGAAAAGTAGCTGAGCAATCTAGTAAGTAGCTTTCCTCCATGCTTCCTGCCTCTGCTCTTGCTTGAGTTCCTGTTTAGGCTTTTCTCTATCTGTGATCAGGACATGTAAACCAAATAAATCCTTTTTGTCATGGTCACAGAAACAGAAACCAAACCAGGTCCTCTTCTTGTTCCTCTGTCAGAACGCCAGCAATAAAAGGAGGGATGATTCATTTTTGCTCATGGCTTCCAAGACTGCTGTCCATAGTCTTTGTTCCATTGAACAGAGTTCTCTGGTGAAGCAGAACATCATGGCAGTGGAAACTGTTGTAGGACTTCTCACTTCATGGTAGAGATAACGTGCAGTGGGAGGGGAGAGACTAGGGGCCATGTACGGCCTTCAAAAGTATTCCCCCAGTGACCTACTTGCTTCAGTAGGTCTTTGCTTCCTAAAGACTACAGTTTCCCTAAATGTCACTAGATCAAGCTGACTTCTTGATCCTGTGGGGCACATTTCACATTCCAGCTAAAACAGAATACTGGATTTCTGTTCCTGCTTACATAAAAACACGACACTGTTTATTAAAAATGTGTTTGCAAGGCAATGTCACGTAAGTCAAACTTTTAAAACTGTGCTAAAACACATTTAAAGTTTCTATACCTGGGAGAGTTAAAGAGAAGGGAAATTTTTATTGCAAAATAGGTTCAGTGAATTGATAATACTGGGCACCAAGAAGGGATTTATGGGTGGGAGAATAAGCTTCAATCCAAAGAGAAATGACTGCCCTGTAATTTCAGTAGGTGTTTGGAGGCAGAAACAAGGGGTTGAAAGCAATTGTGTGGATCTTCTTATCCTGTCTAGTGAAGACAGAGTGAACACTCTGAGAGTTCTCTGTTATTTCTTAGAAATAATAGAAAGTACTGTGAAGACCTCACGAAGTGGATTGAAAAGACAGTGAAATAAATCGTATCTTATTGGCCAGGACCCTCTCTGAAGAAATGCGATGGTGATTCTGGTCATGTTCTGAAGG
This sequence comes from Alexandromys fortis, assembly GCF_014885135.2. Lineage (NCBI taxonomy): Eukaryota > Metazoa > Chordata > Mammalia > Rodentia > Cricetidae > Alexandromys > Alexandromys fortis. The sequence goes on from NW_026067938.1 coordinate 8,719,573, forward strand.
TAGCAAAAAATTGTAACCCATTTCTGAGACTTTCACCTTCTGTAAAAATTATTAAGATATATTTTCTTTTTTTTTATTAAAAATTTCAACCTCCTCCCCTCCTCCTATTTCCCTGCCCCTCCCCCCACTTCCTCTTCCCCTCTCTCTCCAGTCCAAAGAGCAGTCAGGGTTCCCTGCCCTGTGGGGAGTCCAAGGTCCTCCTCCCTCCATCCAGGTCTAGGAAGGTGAGCATCCAAACAGACTAGGCTCCCACAAAGCCAGTACATGCAGTAAGATCAAAACCCAGTGCCATTGTCCTTGGCTTCTCAGTCAGCCCTCATTGTCAGCCACATTCAGAGAGTCCGGTTTGATCACATGCTCCATCAGTCCCAGTCCAGCTGGCCTTGGTGAGTTCCCATTAGATCAGTCTCACCACCTCCATGTGTGAACGCACCCCTCGCGGTCCTGACTTCCTTGCCCATGTTCTCCCTTCTTCTGCTTAAGATGTATTTTCCATCCTAATTTTTAGCCCGTGTTTTCTCTATCATGTGGCATGTGTGATAATGGAATTTTAAATATATAGACAAAATTATGTTTTGTTTTTAATGGTTTCTATAGTTATTTTTTACTCTTTAGCTCATTTTTCCCTTCTGGATAATTTCTCCACAATGACATGAAGCCACACAGTAGGCAGAATACACAGATTCTGACCTTTGTTTGGCAAGAAGAATGACTATTTTTATTTTCCGGATTTTCTTTTCCTCTTTACCCCCAACTTGTCAAAAATAAGAAGTCCTGTTTTGTCAGTCAAAAAAGCTCTGTTTAGGGTAACTATTTAAGCCTGGGAGTAAATTCTGAATCTGTAATTTTGTTAAGATTTATAGAAAGAGCTTCAAGAATAGCCCCTTCCTTTCTCCTTTTTGGTTAGTTGGAACTGGGTTAGTTCCCATAATATCACAGTGTTTTCCCACAGGCTATTTTTGTGTAAATTTGGAAACCATGTATCAAGAAATACTTCTCCATCCAAAGGAGATTTGTATGTGACTAGAACAATCTGTTGGGTCTGGTGGTGCCTGCCTGTAACCGCAGAACATGGGAGAAAGAGGCAAGGAACTCATGACTTCAGGATAGACTTGGCTACACAGTGAAATCTTGTCTGAAACTCCATCACAGAAAAGAATAATGGACCACTTGCAAAGACAGGAATGGTCCAGCTTACAAGTCAAAGCATGCTGACGGTAGTGTCTGAAGGGAGGAGGTATGGGGCAACATTGATATTGAAATGCCATTGTTTGTAAGATCCATTATTTTTAAATTGTGCCAGTAAAACATCAAAGAGAACCTTACTCAGAATTTACATCGCAGTGATAAAATCTCCCGGGAGGGGACTTTTTGTTCTACATTAACAAATTTAAGCAATTTTTCTTCTTAAGCTTGGAATAGGAGGTGAATCACCTACGTTATCTTCTACTTAAACATTACACTCCCCAAGCTCATAACTTTATTATGTCCACGATCTTAGCATTTTCAGAAAAAGCCCGAAGTTATCAGTCCACATGGGAAACATGGCGTACAAATCGCTACCCATGCCTTCCTCCAGGGAGGGATCTTTCGATGATGAATGATGTGCTTAGTTTCCACGAATCAAAACGTATTAGCAGCCTGGAGGGTCCATCCTTTTTGTTTGGATGATCTTTACTTCAGGGTCTGTGTTTCATGGAGATTGTACAAAGTGGCCCATAATGATCAGTGGAGCTATAGTTTACTTCTTATAGCATCCTTTCCCATCCTCCTCCTTCTACCTTTTCCTTCTGAGTGGTCCAGATGCAGATGTCAGTCAGAGTGACCTATCCCCAAATACATGGGGGAGTATGAAGTATCAACATCATGTGTGTGTGTGTGTGTCTGTGTTAGAAACTGAGTAACCTGGGACTTCACACATGATAGGAAAGTGCTGTATCATTGACTGAGCTATGCCCACAGCCCTCATGAGTGAACACATAAGCAAGTCTAGCTACAGTAATGCCAAGTATCGATTCAGGGATGTGCACATGAATCAAGAATCCAAAGTCATTGCCTTTCCTTAGAGATTGGTTCTGACTTCTCATGGGGATGGAGATATCCAATTCCACTGTGATTAGTTGGCAGGGCAAATGGGGATTAGAAAGGTCATTTTATGAGACAACAAATGCATAGGCCAAGCCTGCCTGCAATATTACAAGTGGGGATAAGCAGAGCTGAAAGAAGAAGAAGGAGAGTTGAGTTCTGAGTACATTATTTCCTCCTGGGTTTATGCACCTTTAAGGCCATATCCACCTTTGGACTTCCCAATTGCACAGTCGTGACATCCAATCTACCTGTAAGCCAGTTTGAGTCGGTTTCCTGATACATGAAACCAAAAAGCATCTTAACTCAGGTCCTCCCCCACTGCAGATTTTCCTAACAGAAATGGACCTTATTCTGGTGTGCATGTTTGTTTTCCATCATTTTTATTCTCCTGTAGTCTGACCAGTAGGTAAATAGACATTAAAAAAATTTAAACTAATATGACAAACTCATTGGAAGACAAGGAGCGATTTCACAGTGCCTTTCGAACGTGGGTTTCCTGATGCGAAAACACGGTAGTGTCTGGGGTTCCCTGGGCCGTATGTAATCACGTTCAACATAAGGCTTTCATCTCTGTTACTGTTGTGGGGTTGAGAGCGCCCTGGGAGTTAACCCGTGGGACAATGTAAAGAGGAGCACTCATTCTTTCAAGGCACTTGTAGCTGTCATTTCATTTTCTGAGGCTTATGAATGAAGGTATTGTTGCAAAGAAGTGTACCGTAAAGGCGTTTAAGCCAGTTATTACTGCCTATGGTGTCTGCACTCAAAATGCTGCACACTCTGAAATTATGATTTACGGAGGTGAAAAATGTAAGCTTTTATAAGATCTAGCTGTGTGCCTGACTCTGTCTCTTCATTTCATTGAATAGATTTTTTTTTTTTTAAATTGATGATTCTAAGTCTGGGTGCTTGCCATAGTAATGAATTCTAAGGGATTGATCAGAATATATCACAGAATACAGAATCATATATTAATTTACCTGTGTGGAACCATGATTATTATCTTTAATACATTGAGCTATCTTCCAAGAACATAGATTAAATCTACTCAATATGGTATATAATCTGAAAAATAAGAATGTACTAAGCTTGCTTCTAAATGTTACCTCCCTTCACTAGAAGATGTATTTTATTTGAAATCATATGCATACACATCCTTGTAGATACGTGTACATGGATGGAGGCCGAAAACTTCAGATCCCCTGGAGTAGTGGTCAATGGTGAACTGTCTGACATGGGTGCTGGGATATGAACTCAGGTCGTTTGTGAAAGCAGTATATGTTGTTTGATCTCTTATCTCTAGCACAACGGATGAGCCTGAATCTACTGCTGTTTCAGCCAGTAATTGTGGCTCCACAGCTACTGGCTTGCTTCTCTGGTAGCGTCCTAGTAGGAATTTTACATGCCACTGGATCTGCTTTCTGCCACCAAATGAAATGTAGTTTTAAATAAATCTCTATTGCTCTATAAGACATGGGAGGCAGAGGCTGGGGTGAAAACCTGCTAGCTCAGAGAGACCGGCCTTCCCTCTTGGCTGGCATCTCTGAAAGAGAGCATCCTTCTGCTACACCAAACCAAAAAGGCCCTCCCTATTGCTACCTCTGTCTCTGTCTCTGTCTCTGTCTCTGTCTCTGTCTCTGTCTCTCTCTCTTTCTTTTTTTTTTTTTTTCAAGACAGGGTTTCTCTGTTTATCTTTGGAGTCTGCCTAAAACTTGCTTGGTAGACCAGGTTAGCCTCAAACTCACAGAGATCCACCTGCCTCTGCCTCCTGAGTGCAGGGATCAAAGGCATGCACCACCACCACCTGTGCATCTCTTTATCCATCTTCCAGACTCGCTCTGACGCTCTATGATTACTTCTTGCCAGCTAGTTGCTGGCTCTGCCTCCTGACCTAAGGTTGATTTTATTTAATTAACATAAATGCAAACTCAGGGTTCACAGTGTGATCAAATATCCCACAACAAGTGTGTGCTCTTAACAACTGAGCCATCTCTCCAGTTCCTCCTGAACATGTCATAAGAGACTTTAAGTTTAGATGAGTTGAACCAAAAAGACATATATTAAAATCAGAAAGGAAAAAAATCTTATTCTTCTTGGAAGATCTCTTTGATAACTCTATTCCTTAAAGAGGGCATCATTAATGTTGAGCTCCATTTCTCATACAGTTCAGATGGCCAGTATCTGTCCTGAACTTCTCATTTTTTCCAGGTCATGCTTAGAGTCTCCCTTTGGTTAAGACAGATATCAGAATTCAAGAATCAGGTTGTCCTTAGTGCATCACGGGACATACTAGTAAATCACTCACCATTTTCTCCCTTTTAACTCTCATGCAAATTAAACGCTTTTCCAAAGACATTTGCCAAAGATTTGCCAGTGATTAATTTCTCAATCAGTTAAGAAGAAATATGGCTCTCTACTGAATTTGTGTCCACACCATTTTCCAGATGTTTTGATGTCATTTAAATCAATCTAATTATTTAAGTTAAAAAATGTTACAGATCATTGCTCCTCTTTTTCTTTTTTCTTTTTTAGAAGACATCAAACGATAGGATTTCTATGAGATATTCTTACTTTGCAGCTGTGTCAGTTTAAGTGCTTTGGGTTACACATAAAGAAAACAGACTCAAGGAAGTAAGAACAAGAATTTGGAGATTGTAACACTGACATTCTGAGTAAAAAGAGAGATTTATCCAGGGATTAGGTTCTGTTGCGAGTCCTGGAACTCTCTCTTCTCAGTCTTGTTTCCCCAGTATGGATTAGAGTCTCATGAGGGCGGGCAGGTTTTAACTAATTGTTTCACTGGGAAAAAGAGTCTTCATGCATCCCTGCTATCTCAAACACAATTTCAGAAGTGAGATTTCCTGGCAACCAATCCACCAATGAACATACCCACAACCTTTTGATTATTGCTGGCAAATCGTTGGTATTTGATTTATATTTCAAAACTTCTTACTGTGTCCACCTCTGAGTCTATATTTGGAAATGTCTTCGCAAAATTCTTCTCTGGTTGACATTCCAAATGAGACTTACTGCTGAACTAATCTGATCATCTTGTGAGGAAGATCCTGAGGCCTTTCTGACGTCATCATGTGAACGTGCCTGCAGGAAAACCTACGGAAGCTGGGGGTGGTGGAACACATCTGTGATCCTTGCCCTCAGGAAGCTGAGGCAGGAGAATTACAAGTCTGTCTGTCTGTCTGTCTGTCTGTCCCACACATTACACACACACAATCTTCAGAAGACTGATGGACACAATTGCAAAATACTTCTATTTTATATGCTACAGGAGTATATCAGCAAGTGTGAAATGCTGGTTAGGATAGGCAAGAAAAATATAAACATGTTTACTATGACAAATGGCATCGAATAAAGCATGCGATTACCCACTTATCTGTATTATTTACCTGTCACGACTTCTCAATTGTCTTTGGACTATGATTGATATATTAAGAGTTTGCTCAGTTTACAACACTTGGGTAGTAAACGTAGGTGTTGACAACAGCTATTGAAAAAAATCACACTAAAACTGACTGCAGCTTATAATAGGAAATAGGGCATCCATTGTGTTGCTTGGTAAAATTTTTATTTTCACAGCATAAGTCAGACAGCATACATTCTAAGACAACTTTTCTACTTGCAAACCTTAAAGGTGACCCGGAGAGTCACCTGTAGTGTGCCTGAAAGCGGAAGGTGGCTTTTGCTATCTAATTGGCAGCGTTTCTCAGAGACCGACTGGACTAAGGGTCCATAGTGCTTTGAAATAGTAAAGACCATTGTGGAAGATCACGAAACTGAGATTATTACCGCAGCAAACCTGATGTTTTCCTACTGAGTTTCTTATAATGCTGTGGAATTTGTGAGATGTGAGGCTGAATCGTTATTTTTTGCTTAGGAAGTTGAATAAATTTTTAATGTGGTACCTGAGGAAAAACTGATATAAAGAGAGGAGTTTGGTAAAATTCTGTGTGCCGTGGGGATTAGAATAAAATCCCAGCTAGCCACAGTGGAATATAATAACAGTTGACCGAATGTTTGCAAACATGGTGGAGTCCTTGTGCCACAGGGCACATTAAACCACATTTTGAACCATGTACGTGCTGCAACTCATTTAACCTTTATAACAAGTCTAAAAGATAAGTTTTGCTGGTACATCTATCAGACAAAGGAGGAAGCAGACTTACAGAAGTTTATACATTTGCCAAAGTTCATCTACTTGGTAAGTAAATGCCGGAATTTGATCATAGCTTGTCTAAACCCAGATACGCACTCTTAATCATTAAACAGGGCTGGTTGTATAGATTTTAATATGTGACAGCAAGTCAAGCATTATAATATGGCCTCCCGTAGCCTCTTACAGTGAGTTCTGTAGGACAAAGGTGTGACGCAAACAGGGAGCCCCTTGGCTTGGGTTTTTCTTTCTAAAGTTTATTATCCATGGTCAACTGCAGTGTAAGAGTCTCCTTAAGTGGAATATTCTATAAATAAGTCATCATTTTAAATAGCTCATTGTCTTATTTATGATTGCTGTGAAGAGACACCATGGTCAGAGCAATTTATTCTTTTATTCTTTATAAATTTATTACCTATCATCTATCTATCTATCTATCTATCTATCTATCTATCTATCTATCTATCTATCATATATCTATCTATCTATCTATCTATCTATCATCTATCTATCTATCTATCTATCTATCTATCTATCATCTATCTATCATCTATCTATCTATCTATCTATCTATCTATCTATCTATCTATCATCTATCTTACATCCTAGCTGGAGTTTCCCCTCTCTTCTCTCCTCCTATCCCACTCTCCCATCTCCCCTGTACTCACCCCCCAATCCACTCCTTTTTTTCTGTTTAGGAAAGGGCAGGTTTCCCATGAGTACCAACATGTACTAAGACTGGGCAAGGTGACCCAGTATGAGGAATAGGGTCCCAAAAGCCAGGAAAAAAGTTGTAGATTGCCTCTGTTCCCACCGTTAGAAGTCCCTCAAGAGGACCAAGATACACAACTGTGTTGGCAGGGACTGCTTGTTTGTTCCAGCTGCCCAGACTCGAAATAACCACACAGAAACTGTATTGATTAAATCACTGCTTGGCCAATCACTTAAGCATATTTCTAGATAGTTCTTACACGTTACATTAACCAACTTCTATTCATCTGTGCATTGCCATGTGGCTGTGGCTTACCGGCAAGTTTTCTGTGCACTTTTCCCAGGTGGTGGCTACATGGCTTCTTTCGACTCCACCTTCTCTCTCCCAGCATTCAGTTAATTTTCCCTCATGCCTGTCTCTGCTCTGCCATATCACAGGCCAAGCCAGCTTCTTTTTTCTGTACTGTGAATCTGCAGTCATCAATATCATTGCAAATGTAGTTTCCTTGCTCTTAACAGTCATTTAATTAGGAGTTTGCTTACAGTTTCAGAGGGTGAGCCCATGACCATCATGCCAGGGAGTATGGCAACAGGCAAGCACACATAGTGCTGAATCAGTAGGTAGAGTTTACACACTGATCCATAGGCAGGAGGGAGAGAGAGAGCTAGATGGGCCTGGCATGAGCTTTTAAAACCTCAAAGCCCACCCTCAGGGACACACCTCCTTTAACTAAGCCACACCTCCTAATCCTTCCTAAAAAGACCACCAACTAAATGGGGACCATTCTCAAACCAGTATACTCATTATACCCTGAGTTGTGGCATCCTGTTTTATCTCCCCCAGGATGCAAATTCTCCACTTGTTCAGCATTTATTAATCACCTGCTTTTATTAATCACCTGTTGGCCACTGTGATTAATATGGTTAATATTGCTTGTCGATTTGGTTTGGATTAGGAATCATCTCGTCATGTCTGTGATGTCATCTCCAGATAGGATTAGCCGAGGGTGAATCATTCTGCCCTGGAGTGGACAGTACCTTCCAACTGCTGTCTAGTTAGATTTAAAAAGGTCTGGAGGAAAAATGTGGGTCATGCCTGTTCGCCTTCACTTTCAACTGGAGATTGTCTTTGTCTAGCCTGCGGCTGCTGCAGCTGGCCTTTTCTCCCATCAGAAGTCATCCTCTTTGGCCTTCCAACATGCACAGAAGATCAGTGGTTCTTCAAGAGCACTCCCTGTTGTTAAATGTCAGATTAGAACTGCTGAAGTGGATTAAGCAGTTAACAGGTTTCTCAGCCCCTGCAGCATGCGCCTGGCCATGGTTGGACTATCTAAGACCCTACGGTGTGAGCCAGTCTAATAGCCGCTCTTTGTAGGATTAATTCATTCTGCTGGTTCTAGTCCCCTAGAGAACCCTGACTCATATATTCCCTTAATATTTATCTTGGTGAATGAGTCAACTGTTGTTCTCTTTTATTGTTATTTTTGTGAATTGCTGTGTTTAATTCATAAATTAAATGATATCACGGATATGTTTGTACAGTACAGGGTCAAACTATTGCCAGCTTCAGTACTATTGTAGTTTTAGGAGATGTGTTTCCAGAGGATGAAGGGGTAGTATAAGTAGTAAATGGTAGCATAAATATTCATGAATATGATTTTAGGAATGGGCACGATTCCTGATCAATATCAATTTTGTTTTACAAAAGGCTTCTAGCAAGGACTTAATGCACACTATCTGAACCACCTTTGTGTGTGGTGACAAGGTTAATTTGCCACTAATTCCACAGACCTTTGAGTTAGGTGGATGGCAGTGAGTATTGACTTGTTTAAATCATGCAAATATTTTTTCATCTTATTATCTTTGGCCAATTTACATTGCAAGATGATGGATGAAGGCTGGTCGCTCACCAGTGGTCTGAAGCTACGTGTGTTCACCTTATAACTACAGAAGTTACTGGATCCCCTACCTCGCTTCCCCTCCACTTTTTCTAACCAAAATCAGATGCTGTGTGAGCAAAGCAACACAATGCATTTATCAGCACTTAAAGACTATGTTACGCGAAGCCATTTTGAATAGCAATGAAAACAAGAACCACAAAATATTTCCCTTTATGGCAAAACATCATTTTACATGTTTTGTATATTCCCCTTAGCTTTTTTTTCTCTCTTCTGCAGGAACAGAGCTTTTATGTATTTATAATCTCGTTTCGTATATAAAGTTTGGATCTTGTTTTGTTTTTGTAAGTCCCACCCTTCTGTCATTTTTGTAATTACTACTTTTTTAATGATGACTTGAGAAACCATTGCATTGATTGTCATAATTTATGAAACTACTTTTTTTCTAATTTTGAATCTTTTAGATTTGCCTCCCTTTACTTATTTGTCACTAATAAGCAATCTTATATAGTGGGGTCTGACTCATCCACCAGGTGCTGTAGTTTTGCAAATAAAAATCCATTGAGTTAAACCTGATAGTTCATGACTATAATACTAACATTCTGAAAGCTGAGGTAAGATTGTGAATTTGAGGGAAGCCAGCTACATGGTGAGAGCCTATTTCCACAAAGGATAATTAATAAATAAATAAATAAATAAATAAGCTATTTAAATCAATGGGATATAACCATACACACTTATTTATGCATTATTTATTGTTTTTATACCATACTTGAATAAATGTGACAGATAGCTTAAAATATTTATTATCTGGCCCTTTCAAGCAAACCTTTGCCAACTCTAAATTAGTGTCTTAGTACCCTAATTGATTTCAGCTAATTTTCTTAAGACACATTCCCAAGGTTGGCATTGCTTGGCCCAGATGTATGAATCTCATGTGGTTTTCAAGTATATTTACAAATTGTTTTTTAAGGTTATCACACTGATATATAATGTTACCAACTATATACATATATTATATCATCATTTAACTTTATTATAAATGGGCTTTGTCATTTCAAGTGTTTCTGAATGACCATTAGTAGCCCGCACTGTGGGTCTTTTTGTTTCCTCTTCTTTAGTACAAAAGAAGCCATGTTCTCTTACATTTGCTAGTTGTTTATCTCTTGTGTGAGATGCCTGTTGGCATTCCTTCTTTGCTAATCTATTAGAGTCTCATTGCTTCCCCCAGTAATTTGTGTGAGCTGGAGGATGATTTCCTGATTTACACTAAGAGAAGCAGCCATGAGATACACGAGTCCCTGGCATGCTGTGCACAGACACACATAAATCATGCGAGTATTATGTGATTCATTAAAGTAGATAGGGAAGTCAGCCTTCTAATAATTATGAATGCCACCTTTTAAAGTGGGAATATGCATGTTAGTGATGTAAATAATACCAGTAGCTCTTTTATGACTCTTTAAATCTGTAAGCTGAACTCCTGCAAGGAAGATACGTCTTCTTCATGTAATGAAAATATTTGCTTATGCAGTCTTAAATTTCTCATTTGCGTGCGTCTCATGAAAGCAGACAAGCCATTCCGCTCTGCTCCTGAATAAAAGTACCCCATTACAATAATCTCTTTTTTCCCCCATGATGAAAGATGTTGACAAGCTCAAGTCTCTCCTCCTCTAGTTGCAAAAATTAAAAAAGGGTTATAATAAAATAATAGCATGGAAATCTGTGACCAAGCACAGGCTGGGTTCTGGGCTCAAAGAAAGAACAGCTTAGTGAGACAGGATCTCCAAAAGCTCTTTGCTTGTTTATAATCCGAAGGAAAGTTACAGGTAGATCTATGGGCAATGTTCAGGACACTAAGTCAGTGCCCTTTCCTCTGTGATACCAGGTTCTCTTCCAACTTCCTGCCTGTGGTTAAGCTTTGAGAGCTCTTGCTCCAGGGGTGAGAGGACCAGTCTGCCTAGAACCAAGATTTTAGTAGTTTTAACTCACAAAGCTTAATTCTTGGCACATGAGGCAACACAGCATCTTTGATCTTTGAAGCCAGGTTTTAGGAAGAAGGAAATGAAGCTTCTAAATACCCTGTCTTTTGCTTTGCTTTTTAAAATTTTATTTATTTTTGTTGTTGCTGCTGCTTGCTTTGCTTTTGAAACAGCATCTTCCTTTGTTGCTCCAGGGAGTCACTTTCTATGTGTCCCAGGTGTCCCTCAAACCTACAGCAATCTTCCTGCCTCAGCCTCCCAGGGACTGGGATCTCACAGGTACTGGGGATTCCAGATCTGAGCTACCACTCCCGGCTTCCAAATTTCTTCTCTTCCCAATAATATAAGATTTTGATTAATTACTATATGCAAAGTGGAGTTGGAATTCAGGGTTTGGAGACAGGCAGACAGGAAGGAAGGAAGGAAGGAAGGAAGGAAGGAAGGAAGGAAGGAAGGAAGGAAGGAAGGAAGGAAGGAAGGAAGGAACACAGGCAGACAGATGGTCTGTTTGGCCTGGAGAAGTGAAACGAGGAGACGTAGGGAGAAGAGTAAGGCAGGTCGCCATGTTTAGAACTCTGTGGGAAAAACAGGGCGGGGCAACTGAAGAAATAGTGGGCAAAGGCATAGCTTCTGACCTCATGCGTGCAGAGGAGCGTGAACGGTCTTCACAGTTCCTCACCCCTACCCCTGGGGAGGCATAATGCGACTCCGAGAGAGCTTATGGAGGGGAACACTGGGCACATTGTGGGGAGATTTTGATTTCCAAACACGATGTTTAGAAGGATAGAATCTGATAATGTACCGAATAATACTCTGTGTCAGGTGACTAGGTAGGCTTTGCTCCTCTCAGTATCTGCCGTCTAGAAAGCAGACGGAAACATCAGACCACGTCAAGGACACTCATTTTTCTCTGGCAGCTTTTGGCTGGTAGCTCGGAGCACAGGCTGCCTGCTTCGCATCCTGGATCTGCCACGCATTAGCTGCTTGACCTGGGTCGAGTTACTCATTTTCCCCACGTCTAAAGAAACGATAGGGTTATTATGACAGTTTAAGATAATCTTTGTCGGATGCTTGAAAAGGTGCCCGCACACATTAACCCCCCAATGGTCTCATTAATGTGAGTTGTCACTGGCGAGAAACAGGGCACACACTTCAAGAGGATCCTCACTCAAAGAGATAATTTATGCCCGAAGGAAATTAGAGCATCTACTGTAATCAAGTATATCCCATTGCCCAGAGCCGAACAGATGCCTCGAAGGAAAACGAATCCATCTTGCTCGCCTTGTGTAACTGAGCACTTACCTTGTGAACAGGTGACCTCTGTACAGAAACAAGGCCAAGGAACTCCTCCCCCATCCTCAGAGCCCTTCTACCGACTGTCTTCCCCTGACTTCCCAGTTAAGCTTTTACAAAGAGTTCTGCTGGGAGGACGTCTCTGTCTCTGCTCTTTCTCCCCTCCTCATTCTTTGTTCCTAGCTTCTCCACATTGCTTTAGTACCCGCCCCCAGAAACTGCTGGGATCTAATTAACAAAGCAGCAGGACCGCTCTCTAAACGATTTGTGCCTTTCTTCTTGGCCCATTCTTCTTCTGTTCTGGGGTTCTGTGACATTGCTCCTTGTTTTTCTCTCTTTGTGGGTCCTTGAAATGCTGTTATCTTCCCGGTCCCATGCTTGCCTCTTTTGTTTCTTCTTTGTTCCCCTGTAAGCTGCTGCCACCTGCTACCTGTGGAGGCAAACATCTCCGAGTCTTAAATACAGCGTGTTTTAAATATATTTGTGGACAACATTCTGTTTCATTGTCTGACATGTTGCTTCTGATTGGGGTTGTCCTCATAGTGAACGTGTCCCTAGTGGAGAGCATCTTCTTCATTTTTCGCTCCCCTGCCTAAAATGCTCCAGTTGTTGGATGAGGAACCTCAAATCAGAACCTGGTGAGTTACCCAGAATGCCTACCCTTCTACCCCTAGAAACGAAATAAGCTGTCAAGAGCAGCGATTTTCCCTTTCTATATCATTCCTATCCATCTTCTCTTTCGTCCCACCTTGCATTTCTCTTTTAAGTCCTCATTGGTCCCTGCCAAGACCACTGCAGAAATCTCTCACACTGGTCCTGAGGCAGGCTATTTGCTATTCTTTGTCAGAGAGATTTCCCCACAATGTAAATCTAAGACAAAGCTTGATATTTAGCTGCCTTTGATAGATCCCTACTCCTTACAGGAAAGGGTCTGAGGTCGGAGGAGGAGCTTATCTTGCAAAGCTCTTGTGGCCAAAATCTAACTCTCTAACTCTCATCCCCTTCCTCATGAAGCTTTTGTCACAGCTCTACCTTGCTACTATGGGACAAGACTTTTCTTGGTGACATGTAACATACACATCTCTTCACTCAAGTAGGGAGCCCGTGACAGACCAAAGTACAGATACCAAGGAAGTCCAACTTGATGAACCAATGAGTTTTATTGTTACTAACAGGACTATGGGTGATGAGATTATCCGGAAAGCAGTTTAAATAGGCTGGGGGAGTGGTCAAGGTTTTGGTGGGCTATCTTGTCCCTCCTCTGGGTAGGGGTCAAGGTTGGGCTGGCCAGAGGCCAGAGATCGGGACTTACAAGTACATCCAGTTTTTACAGTGACATACTCTTTAGTGATTAGCTGTGCTTCCTCTGCTAATAGTAAGTCGATACATCATCACCTTATGAGTATAGACAATAAAAATTTAATTTTCATAGACAGTGTTACTTATTGTATAATCCATCACGATTGCACAAGTGAATCTGTTAAATTTTGACAACTAGGCTAACGTCTAGACACGTTGAGGGCTGTCCCTGTGTCTGTTGTTTGGGGAGATGCTTAGCTGCGCTAGAGTGTTACGTGCCCTCTTCATCTCTCCTCAGACGTCAGGCATTCAGCATCACTTCCCCAATGCAAGCTGACACCTTTCCCTGTTGACTTCTGCACTGACTGACCATGAAACAGACGCTGCTTTCTCCTCTCCGTAGACTTCCTCTTGATGGTGCCGCAGAAAACATGGGCCTTTGAGAACTTAGCAGTTTTGGAAACTTTCTTATCAGGGGACTCATATAACAGGAGATTAAACGTCCTCCAAATTTCTCGCTTAGCTTTTCTTCTAGGCGGGGATCTGTAGCTGCCCTCCCAGGCTCCAGGAATGAAAGCAAATTTGCTCACTCCCATTTCCTCCCAGTCAGGTTTGCAAGCTGTGCAGCTTACCTCTTTCATGAAAAAAAAACAAACAACCTCCAGCCCCAACACATACAAATAGCCCACAAGACTTTTTTTGGGTCATAAACTGGAAGCCTAGCTCTCAAATATGGCTAGGTTGTACCTCTCACTTTGCGCTGAAAATAGCAGGTACTGCTTAATTTCTGAGACCATATTGAAATGTTTTAGTTACCAGGGATTGAGGGTACTGCCAGTGTTCAGAAAGAACAACCCAAAGTTCTAGCATTTTTAGTCTTTCTAATATATTTGTATATTATATATTATTAAATGTATCATATACACATATAAATATGTATTAAATGTATATTAGATGATATTAAATATATTAATACATGTATTATATTTATCTAACACACATATTGCATTATATACATATATTCTCATTGTTGTAGGATACATGCTACAGAAATAATATATAAATAGAAATATACAGTATATTATAATGATCTTTCTTTCTCAAGAAAGTCTTTTATATTTGACCTTAGCTAAAAGGCCAAGAAGCATTCTCAATAAAGTATTTTATGCTTATTTTTCTGTCATTGACTTAAACTTTCTTTACTTTAGTATTTTAATAATATGTATTTTTATTCTAGTATTTGCAGATTTGCATGTTATTAGATTCCTGATTTGTTTTCCAGTTGATATAGCTGCCACATTAAATGTACTTGCATTTGTTTCCATTCCTGGTATTTTTGGACTCGTTTCTGGTTTCCTGTAGCCTTTCAAAATCTCCTTCATCTTTTATAATTCTGCTTACTTAACCAACATCAATTGAGTTTTGTTTGATAATTAGGTTCTTTATTTGTTAGCCTTGTGATTATCATTTAATCAAAATTAATTCATTTATTATGCATAAGAAACTAATCCCTTTGTAAAATATTATTGGGATTACAAAAAATTTAATTCAGATCACCCCATGACAAATTTTGTACCATTTTATTAAAATTTTAGTTTTATGGAAATAGTATCTATTTACATAGTTTGCAATCTTTGCTTCCAATTTTGTCTTTAATCAATGACTCTTTGATTCATTCTTACAAGTTTGTTTTTGCTTTTCTTAAATTATTGCATTTTCACATAAATCTGTAGTAGTTTCTCCTTAGACATTTAAAAATATTATTGCTGTTGGTTGGCTTCCAGAACTCGGAGATAGGACTCTATTATTGCAACATCAGGCATTTCAGGCACAGGGCTTGGAGAAATCAAGCTGTTACCGATCTGGACGCCTCCTTCCTGAAATAAAGCCTAGCTCTCACTGTGTCAGAGGTGCAGTGCAAACTGCCAGGGAGAAAAGTTATTAGTCCTACCCACCTGTAAATTCTGTGGGATGCAGTAATGAATGCCCTGGCAAGATGTGCCCAGCGCCACAATGGCACTAATATATTAGGTGTAACCAACAGCTCGCTGTGTGGTGGACTCAAAGTCTAGTCAGTTGAAGGAAACACACGCCTAGTACTGCAAACCTAGCCAAGAAGACATGGATAGAAAGGAAATAGGCCCTAAAGAAGAACATATTAATATAGTCTTTAAATACTTATCCTTACCTGTAGACAAAGGCAGCTCTCTCTTCTCATCAAATAAACTTTTTTTTTTTTTTTTTGCCAAAGGAAAAACAATTACAGAGAATGATAACTGGCCAAAGTATAGAGAATAAATGACTATAACGAGTCTTTTTCTGTCCCACCAGTCAGCTCCCAAATAATGACACAGAGACTTCGTATTAATTATGGAAGCTCAGCCTATAGCTTAGGCTTGTTTCTAGCTAGTTCTTATAACTTAAATTAACATTTATATTAATCTATATTATATTCAATGGCATTACTCTCTTGCATCTTGAATCTCCTTATTTCTCTCTGTGTCTCCTAGCTTCTCCTGCCCCTCGATTCCTCCTCCTCTTCCTCTCTCTCTGCCTGGAAATCCTGCCTATATCTCCTGACTCTCTATTGACTGTTCAGCTCTTTATTGAACCAATCACAGCAAGGCATCTTCCCACAGTGTACAAATATCCCACAACAAATGACTGTGGAATTCTCGGCCCCAAATGGGACATCTATCTATAACCTAGTCCCTTTCCTCAAACCTCAGGAAACGATACGGAAGAAAGTGCAGAAAATCGTAAGAGCCAGAAGGACTGGTTTGTGATGCTGTCTTCTCAACACAACAGGGGATTTTACAATCTTGAACTCTCCACAATGTGGTTTCCTGTACAATCCTTGCATCACATCCATCAATCAACATTCTAACATGGACGGAGGAAAGATTCACAAGGCCCCACCCCTAGCAAGAGCTACATCCAAACTGTGGCTGCTGCTGCTGGATCAGTTTTCTTTAGGAATGAGGCCTCTCATTGACCATCCAAGCCTAAGGGGAAAGTCCTAAGACCATGAAGACGATATATGTACAAGCAGCATTATTTGGACTCAGTAGATTATATGCATGTATGTGTGTATACATGTAGGTATGTATATAAAATTATGAAAGAAGATATGAATCCTGGAAACTTTTGTGGTAGGAGAGGTTGTGGGGATCACAGGAGGAACTGGAGTGGTGTAAATAATACAAATACAGGGTATTCATGTCTGAAATTCTTAAAAAAATGATGATTGAATGAGAAAAATCTGAAAATAGCTTCATCTGTGTTGTTTCAAACAAACTCAAAATAGTAAATATCTTAAATACTCAGCTGAATGAATTTTATGTATGTAAGCACAGACACATATAAAAAAAGGCAGACACCTTTAACCACCACCTACATCGAAGTATAAAAATGTCAAACACCTCTTCAGACTTCTTTCTTCTCCCAGGGTTTTCCTCCCTAAAGTACTGTTTTGACCCCTGTGTCTAAAGATTACTTAGTCACCTTCACAGCAATGAAATCTTGACCTCTACACACAGAACCTTTTGGAAAGTAGTGTTTTACTGTCGGTGGTTCTGGTTAGCTGGAGTCAACTGTGTTTTAAAATATAAAACAGCAAAACCTAGGATGTTGAGAGGGAGGGAGAGAGGAACTGTGAGAGACGCACACATCGTATTCACAGGGCTTTTACTACAATATATAGCTGTGATTGTCCTGTTTTTATTAGTTGCTGTCAAAAACATCTTATTGTCCTTAATTTATAATTGTAAGTTTATTACAGTTGTATAGGCACAGAAGAAAGGAGAAGGCTTGGTATTATTCTTGTTTCTGGCATCTGTGGAATGTCCTGGAACTTACCCCTGAGGATCAGGGAGAACCTATTACAGCCTCTTTTGTTCAACTTCTGTAAGGTTCTTCTTGTGGCATGCGACTGTAGCTCAGTCTGTTTCCATTGTTCCACAGTGTTGTATTGTATGATCGGCCATTATTTATTTCTATGTTGTTTATGAATTTAGGATTGCTCATAGTTTTGGGCTTTATGGATAAAGCTGCTAAGAACTCCTTTGTGTATTTCTTTTAGAGAACATAAGCCTTGTATTCTGTGGGGTATATTGGTAGGCGTGAAATTACTGGTTCACAGGAGGCATATATACATGTCTAGTTGTAGTAGATGCAGCCAAACGGCATTCCAAATTCGCTACAGGAATTTACATTCATAGATGAAATAAACAAGACTTTAAATTGCGTTCTCACTCTTGCCAACACTTGGCATTGTCTGCTTTGTTAGGTTTGGCCAGTCTGATAGGGATGCAGAAGGACTCCATGTTGCATTTATTCGTACTCTGCTGCCTAAGGGCTCTTGAACATCTCACGTGCTTTTATTGATTATTTGGATATTCTCTTATGTAAGGTTCCCATCCATAGACTTTTCTTATTTTCACTGGGCTATTTTTATTACTGATTAATAGAATCACAAAGAATTACGTTGTTAACAGAAGTATTTGTGGGAGATAATTCAAGTCTAGATTGAAATATTTTTCTCTTTGTATACTGATTATCTGAAGGCATTGAATTTGGGCTTTTATTTATTTCTTGTTCAGAAGTTAGTTGAAAGGTTTTTATTGTTATTATTCTTATGCTGGTGGTCAGTCCTAATATTCTCTCTCGCTCTCTGGGAATGGAATGCAGGAATTGCTGCATCGTAGGCAGCTACTCTGCCCTGAACTTCACCTCCAGGCTTCTCATTCTGTCTGTAAGGTTATCCTTTATTTTTATTATTATTAATATTTCACATGTTCTAAGGATCAGCTTTTCTCTAGTTCGCTTTACTAGAAAATTGCTATTTCTTTTCAACCAAAGATTTCTTTGCTACTTTCCTTAAGCAATATTATCTTTAGTGTTTTGTTCATTTCCTCTAATTGGGCTTGTTCAGATGATTTGGTTCTAGCCTTCCTTTGTTTAAATCTCTTTTCTGATCCTCTATCTCTATTAAATAACTTTTCTGCATTCCTACTAATTCATAAGAACTTTTGCACCCCTCAGTGTACAGATCTCAACATATTTAGGATTGTGTATTTTTCAATCTGGCTTTTGAAAAAATTTTGTGTCCAAACATTTTACATTTTTTCCTGTGGATTTATTTATTTATTTATTTATTTATTTGGATTTTCGAGACAGGGTTTCTCCGTAGCTTTTGGTTCCTGTCCTGGAACTAGCTCTTCTAGACCAGGCTGGCCGTGAACTCACAGAGATCCGCCTGCCTCTGCCTCCCGAGTGCTGGGATTAAAGGCATGCACCACCACCGCCCGGCTCAGATTATTTATTTTTATTTCCAAAACATACCTCCATAAATTTGTCTTTCCTTTCCTGTTTCTTTCTTTCCCCTCCCTTCTCCCCACCTCCTCTCCTCAGTTTCTCTTATTTCTTCCTCCCCTCCTTCTTATACCCCCCCCCCCTTTTTGCTTCCAGACCCTATGTTGAGTCTTTAACTCCCAGGTTAAGTGATTATCCTGTCATGCCTCTAGAGTATCTGGGGCAATGGGCACACATCACTTTGCCCAGCTTCTTATGACACAAAACAATTTTTAAGAAATTTGCTTCCGCAGGGTGGTGGTGGTGCATGCCTTTAATCCCAGCACTTGGGTGGCAGAGGCAGGCGGATCTTTGTGAGTTCGAGACCAGCCTGGTCTACAAGAGCTAGTTCCAGGACAGGCTCCAAAACCACAGAGAAACCCTGTCTCGAAAAAAACAAAAAAAAAAAAAAAAAAAAAAAAAAAAAGAAAGAAAGAAATTTGCTTCCAATAATTCAATACCCAAAGAGCTTCAAAGTCTAAATTTTCATTGTCTGCTGTTTTCAAGGTAATTTTTTCATGTGGCTTTTTTTTATATTTTTATATATATTTATTTAGTATTTCAAGAAAGGCTTTCTTTGTGTATCAAGGTAATTTTTTCATGTGGCTTTTTTATTTTTATATTTATTTATTTTGTCTGTCAAGACAGGCTTTCTTTGTGTAGCCCTGGCTGTCCTGGAATTTGCTCTGTAGATCAGGCTGGCCTTGAACTCACAGAGACCCACCTGCCTCTGTCTCCCGAGTGCTGGGATTAAAGGTGTGTGTGCCACCACTGCCCAGCACGTCTGTTGATATTTAATTTTAAATTCACAAAACTGATATAGAATCAAGGAATACCGTAGTCTCTTACGATGATTGCATTTGTTGGGAGAAGCTTCATGCATTGTGGCCAAAAGTTCCAGGCCATGTGCTTTCTGCCTTTTCTAAAAAAATGCATCGCTAGGAGACACAAAGTCATTTTTATTCTCGTTTTGTTAAATATTATCTAGAATCTTCTTGCCTTTCGTGATTTTATCAGCCTGGAGTTCAGCTTTTGTAAGTCCAAGGCTCAGCCTCCCACACACACACAAGGCAAACTTGGCTCTGTCTTTAGGATTTCTACCATCTGACTGTGCCCATGACTACATGCCCCCTTTCTCCTGTATTTTCCCTTATTTTATGTGAGTCCTCCAGCCAATGATCTCCCCTTGCCATAACAGAGATATTCTTGCCTTTTCTCCCAGAGAGATCATGGAAGACACCAATTCTCCTCCCCCTAATGCTTTTGAACAGTGCTCTCGGGAGTTCTCTGGGTTGGAGGTGATGGCGCTTGCTTTGATGATGAAGGAGGTGACTGATGTAAAAAGAGGTAAGAGTTAGGGCTATTAAATGGATTTCGTTGGGCGTGGGGATAAAGCTGATACACTGGCTAAAGAACCATGGCATCTATTTCGACACCCTGCAATTTTTGCATATCATTTCTGTTGGGTTCTGTATTTTTGCGGTTCTTTAGTTGGTATCGAAGAAGAGAGAAACACACCGCTGTCCTAGTGAGAGAGATCAACTCTGGACGCTTTATTTATGGTACTCTTAGTGGAGCCTACATTAATCGCCTCACATGTACGGAGCATGTGGGACGCTAACAGATCTCTCTGGGTTCATCCTGATCGTAAAACAACCTTTGAAAGGACAACTACAAATTAAGTACCCATACATGGTAGTTGAATACCAAAATGAAGTATAGAACCAAGAAGCATACTTTTAATTAAAAAACATGCTTTAAGATCGTGTAATGTTTAATAAGCAACTGAGAATGTATGAAAGAAAAAATGACGGGAGCAGACAAGTTACTTGACAGGACCTCGTGCCTGGGGTTAGCTGTTTAACTCATTTAGGATGTCTTTATCTTCCCGGAGCAGCTAGGGAACACAGCAGATGTTCCCTGATGTAACCACTCAGATGGATGCTATTGAGATATCGCAGCAATGGCAAACATGACCTGCTTGAGGAGTGTGTGTGAGTGAGTCTATGTAAGTATAAACACACACACACACACACACACACACACACACACACACACACACACACATGAGAGAGAGAGAACACATGCACGCATGCACATTTACTTGCATGTCCTGAGGCAGTAGCAGGTCTGACCTTGGCCTTTATAATTCCATTCTCACCGTGCTGTCCTCTGAGTTTCTCTTACACAATTCTTTGTACTTGTGAGAGCAAAACCAGAAAGTAATTATTGAGGGAATTTCTAGGACCCAGCTCCAACCACTGTTTTGTGAAGTCTTGATTAAAGAAGCTACTTGAATACTTGTGTGGAGTTACAATTTAGGTAGCTGAAATATTTCATCCAGAAACTGGGCATTTTGATTTCTCAAGTTTATTAGGTATTTTTGTGGGGGGAGGTATTCAAATATAAACCAAAGGACACATCAAAGAACATCGTTTCCCCCCATAGGAAATAAGTCTAAACTCATGGTAGAGAGGCCAGGAAAGCCAAAATTATTTTTTTGAGTAAAAATTAGCCCTACAATCATTGTTATAATCAATTATATAGCTGTAAGACTTAAGAAAGGGGATATGGGAAAATAATATGTCCTGCTTAAAAAAAAATAAATGCACTTCCCAGGAGGAGACAAAGGGGTAATAATGAGAACACAGGAAAAGCTATTTGTTATAGAGTCAGAATTAATATGCCGAGAGAGTGAAACCACAAAAATCATGCTATAGAACTGTCAGGCAAGCCGGTTTGTCAGCTCACTGTGAGAGGGTGCTGTGGGGAACATCTGCTTTCAACAAAAAAGGCAAATATCAAGGCTCCAACAATTCCAGGCATGCTCCCAAGAAGTTAACTGGGCTCAAGCCAGTTCATGTTAGATGCGCATTTCCAGTTGCTGCTGGAATTCCAGGCAGTGCGCTGATTTGGTCAACAAACGGATAGCATGACAGATCAGACACAATCAGACTAATTCCATCTTCCCCGGGATGCTCAGGAAGGTAAATTACTCTAAAGGCCTGAAGGGATGCTCTTGGATGCATTTCAAAACTACAGGCACTGGAAAGAGAATGTCTGCAAGACAGTGCAGATCTTGTGGGTCCTGACTTCAGTACTGTTTCCAATATTTTGAAGACTGGAGCTTTCTGGAATAATGAGCAAGGGTCAGAAATATGCAGCGATGGAGAGTAAAGCTGTAGTTCTTCCTGGGAGTCAAGGCAGGATTTCCATGGAAGAAGAGAAGAAGATTTTTGTTGTAAGGTGACCAGGAGTGTAAGTGGCTTAGTAGGTTTTGAAATGCCTATTGAATGCTATGTTGACTATGACCAGTTTTCGCTTAATTGGTCTTCTGCCTTCTTCTAGAGAATCTTCTATGGTGTGCCATGGAAAATTGAAAGATAAAAACTGCATTTTGTAAGGTATCTGATACCTATTGTTCTAAATACAAATTAGGTTTATGTGACATAGCAATAATCATGCAGTATTTGGAGGGGTGAAATTATGCAGAATACAATAAAAAATCCAAACACATTCTCACTGTGTGTGGTTATTTCTGAGTTCTTTACTGCAGTAGACTCTGGTGTCTGTGGAGGCCTGGGCATTTGATTGTAGTAGGAGAGCTGCTTCTTTGTTCCTGGATGCTCAGGCCTGAAATAACCACACAGAAACCATATTATTTGCAATACTGTTTGGCCAATAGCTTAAGGGTATTTCTGGCTAACTTATATCTTAAATTAACCCATTTCCATTAATCTGTGTATCGCCACAAGGCT
Source organism: Alexandromys fortis (assembly GCF_014885135.2). NCBI lineage: Eukaryota > Metazoa > Chordata > Mammalia > Rodentia > Cricetidae > Alexandromys > Alexandromys fortis. Next base: position 8,742,119 of record NW_026067938.1, read on the forward strand.
ATGGCTTACTGGGTAAAGTTCTGGCATCTGTCTCCTGCAGGGCTACATGGCTTCTTACTGACTCTGCTTTACTCCCAGCATTCAGTTTAGTTTCCCCCACCTAGCTCTGTTCTGCTCTGCTATAGGCTCAAAGCAGTTTCTTTATTAACCAATGGTGTTCACAACATACAGAGGGGAATCTCACATTGTTTGATGGCTCTCATGATGGCTCCATTTTCAGTGTGATTTTCCAGTTGTTCCCATCAGGAGCTAGGGGTCTGTTTTCCACTCTATAATGTGGCCTGTCTGTGGGCCTTGTTTCAGTTCACAAAATGCTGTGGGATGATGGTGCGTCTGGTCCATGCCTAGAACTCAAAAAATCTTGCACATTTTTAAGTTGGTTTTTGCTTTTGGAACCCTGCCTGCACTGGCCACAAGAAACACACATACACCATCTCAACTTCCATAGATCAGCTAGTCCCCAACCTGCGAAGAGTGGAGTCATACAGCAGACCCACACAGTAAACAAAATAGCATGATTATTGTTGGGAGCCATGTGTTTTGTTGATTGTGCACCATTACTATGGAAACGGAAACTAGAAACGATGATGCTCGGTTTTCGAAATCTGTGACTGTGGAGAGGCACTTGCATCAGAGGTGACTGAACTTGACAGGTCAGAGTTCTAGTGCTCCAGCTTCGGTTTCTGAGTAAGACGCTTTGGCCAAAAGAAGCTCAGAGGGGGAAAGGGGGAAAAAGGGTTGATGTGGCTTACACTTTCAGGTGACAGGCCACTGTTGAGGAACTAAAACGGGAGTTTGAAGCAGTCATCATTAGGAAGGACTGCCTGCTGGCGCTCTCCCTGGCTCATGTTTGGTGAGCTTTGTTATATAGCTCAGGGCTGCCTACCCATGAAACAGCATTTTCTGCAGTGGTCTGGGGCTGCCTGCATCTGTCTACAATCAATATAACCCCACACAGACTACCCACAGAGAAACCTAATAAAGTGATTTCTCAGTTGAGGCTCCTTTTAGGTGATTCTCGGTTATGTTATGTTGATCGTTAGTTATGTTGATAGTTAGGACCCGCAGCATGCTGTAATGGCTGAGATTTTGATGGCTTCCTGATCCCCAGATTATAGTTCTGATGTGTTCTTGAACCCACAGACACTACTGTCAGTGTCCTAAGAGTTTCCCTTCTAGAACCTGAAAAATAATGGTTCTCCTAAAATGTTCAGTTAGTAACATACACACCATTGCTGGAAGCTCAGTATAGAGCCCATTCCTTTAGTCATTTTGATGAGTTTGAAGCAATTAATATCTCGGTTTCACATGCCTCTTGGCTTAATGTATCTATAATGATTTCTGGACTTTAATACAGCCATCATTGCATCTGTTGCTACTCTTTGTAAATTCATACTGACTGTACATCTTCCTGAGGTCTCTGGGTAGAAGGCAATTCAAGGCAGCTGCATCCGTGGTACAAGTCTCCCCATCATGTGAACTACTCATTCCATGTTAGACAGTGCTCTTTCTAAAATTACGTTGGGGAATTATCACACACAGTTTCTCAACCTTTCACTTATTAATTTATTCACATTAAATTATTATTTCGTTGCATAAATTGTTAATTTATGCACATGCATGTGGAGCTTATAATGTGCTCAGAATACTTTTGGACACCTTCATGGAAAAGGCCAACAGAACTCCTAAGTTTTTAGCAATTCTTAGTGAACAAAATGTGTAAGTCACACACTTTCATAGAACAGTGCTTGTTACAGAGAAGACAAAGAGTCCTTTAATGAGTTATTTTAGTAGCAGTGATGTTTATGAAGGAGCTCACTGCAGCAGCAACATTATATGCTGGACCCTGAGTATGAGGGGCCAGCCACTTAAAACATTATGTGGAGATAACTGTAGGTGAAGGGAACAGGAAGTACAGGACCCTACTTGGGGAGAGAGTTTGATGCATATGAGGAAATTAAGGAAGGCGATTGGAGGGGGTGGGGTGGGGATGAGGGAGGTTGCTTTCGTGAGGATGCCTTTTGGTGACGTTCAGGTACTTACTGTGACCTCAAAAATGTTACCTTGGAGACCTCCCTCCTCCGGGATGATTCTTGCTCCTGCTGAGTACCCAAAATGCAAACTATGCCATCAGACATTCGAGAGTCATTATCCCATTGTCTCACAATTCTGGCTTTACTGCTCCTGTTTGCTCTCTGAATCAAAAGTGGTCTGATTCAGTGTTTTGTGGTTTGTGTTTCCTGCTACACTTGCTTTCCTCTGAGGAAGCTCACTCTGTTCTCAGTAGTCCCAAATCTTCATCCTCCTTTTCTTTCACATTCGCATTTCTTCAGGGGAAAAAAACTCATATTTCAGTTGGAAGAAAAACATTCAAATGAAAGTTTTAAATTTAAAATGACTATGTTCTCCGTAGCATGTGGCTAAAACACCAAAGATGTGCATACAGACCCTTGAGAGGCTACTCCTTCTCTGCTACATTGGTTTGCTATTTGAATAACCAGCTACTGCTTACGATTTTCTCACCATGGATCCGTTTGATGTTGTTTCCCCTCAACCTGCCTTATTATTCCACAGCCTGTTGGTTCTTCCCCTACAATTCTTTTGCATCTCAAGACTCTACTCATGGATGATGCATGGGGATGTACTTAATTTCCTGCCCGAGTGTCAGCCTAGCTCTCCAGAGTTGCTTAGAAAACGTTCTTTCATCTGTTTTTCTTACTTTCCAGAATCCATATAATTGAACCCCAAGAATCTGATCTCAGTACTGAGGACTGAATGTGGCCTCTGACTAGGAACTCATTAATGGTTATCTTGTCTTCCTGTTTTATCTTGGGAACTGTGGGTAATATTAATGAAATACATTCAGATCTGGGGGACTTAGCAGTGAGTTCGACTCTCCTTGTTAGTTTTAGGTGACATGTAGAGCTTGTCTTGGAGGCTTAGTTGCAAGTCGGCTGTGTTGATTTTGAGTAGCTGTGAGAATCCTGCTGGATATACTGAGTTATTATTAGCATTGGTGCTTTTTTTTTTTCAGTGGAAAATATGAGAGCTTGTTGTTAAACAGAAGAATTTAGAGAGGCAGTTAGTGACAATGCCCAAATGCCGTTCTCCTGCTAAGATTCCCACGTCTTGGTATCATGTTGACTTTGTAAGAAGGCACGGATTCTGCAACATTTTCTAAATGCATGTGTGTAGTTAAAGGTGGCCTGCGCTCCGCTCTGAATGGCTGTGCCAAGAATGACTGGGACGGTTTTTTTGTGACAGGAGCTGCTCTCAGGACCAGCAGAGTTAGGATCTGAAAGCAGCTACCAGCCTTCTAATTGCATCCTTGCCTAAATGTAGCCTGTGCATAAGGAGTAGAACGGAGCAACTTCAAAAGCATTTTTTAAAGTTTTTTTTCCCTCTTTTAATGAGGAATGAGTAAGAGTCTTAAGACATCTTTGACTCAAAATACTGTAACCTTTAGGAATACGAAATTTTCCCTGCCAATCTTTTTGGGAGCAGCCAGAATCCAGGCAAACCAAAGAAACATTTGTTAAAAAGGCAGTTAAAAATCAAGTTAAAGAAGTCTTAGAAAGCCAAGTTCACGATTTGCAAGAATTTGAAAAGTTCTGAAAAATTCTATAGGTACTTAGATGACTGATAGCAAAAATACAATTCTCTTGGTTGACTCACAGAAGTGACAAGCTCATACTGTCCTCCTCCTCTCTTGTTTTTGGAATTTTTTCCCCCTTAAAAGGCTCCAAAGCTACAGAGAAATCCTGTCTCGGAAAATCGAAAAAACAAAAAACAAAAAAACCCAAAAAGTTGATTTTAGCCATGCTCTTTGGAAGATGCTTGTAATTCCAGCATGTGGATGCCTGGACCCAGAAGATTGTGGGTTCAAGGCTAATAGAGATTCTGGTCTTAGAAAGCAATAACAGAAGTTTTGTTCCATTTTTGCATGCAATAAATTTTAAATTTAAAGTATTGATGTGTGACTAATAGGGTCATGTACTTGTGTACCTTCTCTGATGTGGAATATTAGTTTAAGATGTATTACATCTGTTTATACTATGGAATATTTGTTTAATGATGCAAAGATGTGCTGCTTTCCTTCCTTCCTTCCTTCCTTCCTTCCTTTCTTCTTTCTTTTCTTTTTCTTTTTTCTTTTTGTTGTTTATGTTTTTCAAGACAGAGTTTCTCTGTGAAATAGGCCTGACTATCTTGGAACTCACTCTGTACACTAGGTTGGCCTCAGACTCACAGAGATCCACCTGCCCCTGCCTCCCAAGTGCTGGGATTAAAGGCATGCGCCACCACTGCCTGGCTGTGTTGTATTCTTTTATGCTGCATTTGTTTAATTCTGTAAAGTTGTGTTACTTGCCTGTCTAAAACACCTGATTGGTCTAATAAAGAGCAGAATAGCCAATAGCTAGACAGGAGAAACAGATAGGCGGGCTTCCAGGCAGAAAGAATAAATAGGAGGAGAAATCTAGGCTCCACAAAAGGGAGGAGTGAGAAAAGGAGGAGAGGAGGATGTCAGGGGCCAGCCACCTAGCCAGTCACACGGTCAGTCACACAGCACTGCTATACACATAATTCTGCTTTTGGACTTTTAGTTATTTTATTTCTCTTTTGTTCATCTTTTCCCTAGTATGGTATACGTTAATAACATGGAATAAGCATCATCATCTTACAGGGCATAACTTCTACCTTACTCTTCAAATATTTTTTTGGTATGCTTGTTTTTCTGCCCATCACAGAAGAGAAGCCATGAGTTAGATAACCAAGTGTGCATGGTGACCTTGACTCCATTGGTAATCAGGGAAAGGAAGATGTATTTTATATAGTGTCTAAATAATATAAATGCATAATGATTACAGTGGGATTTTTGATTGTAATTTCATTTCATTTCCAGGAAACCTCACTGAATTGAGTCATATACAAACTTGAATCTCAACACCAATAAATGTTGTCTAGTTTTTCATTTGTTTGGTTTTCTTTTATACCATTTACAGTGTTTAGAGTTTTTCTATAAAGGTCTTATATGTTTTAGTAAATTTTTACTAATTTAGTACTAATTACAATTTTTTACTAAAATTATTTCTGATAACTTACTTTAAAAATATTTTTCTGTGACCTCTGATTATTGCATTAAAATCCTCTTCACTTTAAAAATTCTGATATCGTCTCTAGTAACTTCTGATTTTCCTTATTTTGATAACAGTTTATTTAAGGTTTTATATACATATAGTAACATTTGCCTATGGCAGTGGATGCTTTGCCCCTCTATTTCTGATTATTGCAATGATTTATTCATTTTTTTCATTTGAAATAGCTGGACATCATTTAGAACTTGTAGTCTGGGGGCTCAGAAATGAAACTTCCAAATAAGCTACTTTGGGTTTGAGGCTGAGAGCACTTAGGGGAGGAGAGGCAGGGAGGATTTCCTGGAGGTTCCTGCATCCAAAGGAAGTACTTTCAGAGGAAGGGCAACCACTGTGAGCAGCTTCTCATAAGCTCCCAAACAAAGAAAAGGAACTTGCAGAAAAGAAGATTGGGGTTGGCCTAATACACAGAGTCCCACTGAACTTTATTCCAGATTATTCTCTTCTCCTTTGATCCCTTTACCTTCCTTTAGAACTGGATCTACTCCTCTTTTACAATTTCCTACAGCCATTACTTCTTGGTCCCTAAAAAGAAGGTTTGTAAACGTCCAAATCTCACTGGGTTACGGGATGCTCAGTTTTCTGTAATGTGCTATGATGCACTTGTGTATCTCTCTCTTGTTAACCAGCCTGTTGCCAGCCTCGTCTTATAGACTCAGTTATTGGACCCTTGAGAGGGAAGAGAGGATGTTGTTTTACCTCCTACAGCTGAATACAAATAGGAGCCGTTACCACCCTTGTTTTGGTTCTCATTATAATTGAAACGCTTCTAGATTAAATTATAATTTTTCTTCAGTTGGGCTTTAAATGAAGTCACTATCTTCATAGATACATGCTACTAAAGGCAATGGAATAATGTGTATTAAATGTATGTACATATCCAGAGTTAGAGTTTATAGAGAAGTGAGCTAAGACTCTATTACTGCAAGAGAGACCTGGTGACAAAGAGAACAGCTCCATACCCAATTCAAGCACAATTTCTTTAAAGTGGAAATGTTTGAGCTATTGAAGATGCAGACACAAGCTTCTGGAGATTTGCCTTTATCTGGTAAAAACCAAGTGTTAGGAGAGCTCACAAATATAACTCCTTCCTCCTTGTCCCAGGTCTCCAGGCAGGGAAATTTTTTTGCAACCAACACATTCTCTAGTTTGCGTTGCTAATGTTCCCAACATGGGCTACTGAATGAAAAGGCTGCTTCTGAGGCCAGGCGCTTAGGAGTAAGTAGCCCTTTACTCTCCATCATCTTTCCCTTTCAGTCACTGGTTCAAAGTCAGGGAGTGTACCATTCCACAGGAGGAGCCGTTGTGGTCACGCTTCCTAACTGCTAGGAAGTGTGACGAGAGCTGAGGTTTTTTTCAGAGTCCTTTTCAACTTCAATGGTGGTAGGGAGCTTTGTCTCAAAGGGTAGACACGCCTTCAAAGAAGACAGTCCAGATGCTGTAGCTGAAGGAGTAAAAACCAGTCCTCACCACACTGTACACACTGTGAAAGCTTCCAGAAAGTTCTTCCTTCGGTTTAGTGAAGAAATATATTTTCCTTTTCTTTTACCTATAAATTTAGGAATGCTCATTTGATTTTTTTCTTTTTCTTTTTCTTTTTCTAGAAGGTTCAGTTCAAACTTCTAGACAACACCCATGAAGCCATTAGATATACAACATGACATTCAGCTCTGCATATAATTTATGCAAAAAAAAACCCACTCTGCACACGGAGTGCAAAGTTTACAAGTCACAACAAGATTACTCTAACTGCCAAAATGGAAGCTCGGGGTGCTGTGCCCAAACCATTTTTTGCCTTAACCATCATTACCGATAATAATCTGTGGGCGCCCAGCTCAGCTGGCTATTTGGCTGGTTGCGTGTGAGGTCGCGTGGAGTGCCGTTGACTCCTCAACCCTATTATCCTAGTCTTGCCGGGTACCAGAGATGGGGCTGTTGTGAACCGAGCAGATCTATGTAATTTGATGTAGCCACTTCTGAGTCAGGAGGCACATAAGCTGTCTAATTAAAAATGCCCTTTTGCTCAGACCCTTTTCAGGCCCAAACTACACTTTCATACAAAGGAATGCATAAATATACTTGATAATTGACTCTAATGACAGGAAAAGAATGTGATGAAATATTTCCTGATAAAATCTAGTCCGGGCATGCAGAGAGGACGAGGCCTGCTCTGCAGTCACTGTGATTTAAAACCCAAAGGCTGATGCTCGAAAGGGTGAAGCAATTTCCCTCCACATGGAGAGTGCAGGTGTGGGGAAGAGCAGAGACCTTGATGGGATCCCAACAAGGGAAAGCAATTAGCGTTCTCAGATGGCAAAGGAACACCCCATTTGACAAGCCTTCCATACTGGCCTTTCTCACGTCAAGTAGATTTTTCAAGTTCTCTTGTGGGCTGCTCATGGCTCTGATCACACAGCAGGCTTTGGAGACATCCCGCAAGGCATGTTGTTTCTGGGCTTTCTTCCTTTTTTATTTATTTATCTTTTTTTAGAGTCTCTAGACACACTTCCGCTACTTTTATTATGAATCTGGCTGTCTTGGGGATCCGAAATGCAATTATAATGATCAAGGATGTGAGTGTTAGAAAAATGAATCTCTGAAACTTGACACAGTTGTTAGAACACAATTACAAAGCCTTCAGTGAACATTCCATGCATCTTGGAGGTCGTGATGTATGTGGGGGCCTCCTTGCATATGGTGCCGTGGCATTAATAAAGCCCAGCTTGGCTTCCACTAGATGGACTGTTCATTGGATTTCTTATCTTAAAATCATTTCTTGTTGAGCTTCTGATAGAAATAGCCTGCATTTTCTTTGGGAAAGAATTAAGAGGAAAAAAAATTGCACAGACAAATAGAACCATAGGGCCACAAACACAGAGCTTATCTGATTCAAAATAAGATTGTAGCAACTAAAGAACTCATCAACAGAACAGATACCCTGAGACTTCCGTACACAGCAAGCACCCAACAGACTAGCATTCATGATGCTCACTGCTGGGGATCCAGGCGAAGCCACTCGCTTTACGCATTGAGAGGATTTCCTCTGTCACAACTAAGGACAGGAAAATAATTTTTTAACCCAATTTAAAAAATATATATACTATATATATTTTTTTTTCAAATAAACCAAACTGTTTACCAAAATAGATTTTCAAAAGAGGATTATTGCTATAGTAGCATATAATTCTTTCAAAATGTACAACCATTTATGAGTATCTCAAGTTCAAATTTCATTCACTTAACATACGTAAGACCCAAGTTATGACTTTCACAGTGATCTTCTGTGGCTGCTCTAAATTCTGTTCTATGTTTCAGCCTGCTTTTCTCACCATCACACTTTACCTAACCACGCTGGCAGCTCTGGAGGTAACCACGCTGGCAGCTCTGGAGGTAACCACGCTGGCAGCTCTGGAGGTAACCACGCTGGCAGCTCTGGAGGTAACCATGCTGGCAGCTCTGGAGGTAACCACGCTGGCAGCTCTGGAGGTAACCATGCTGGCAGCAGATGGACGCTGTCATCTCATAGGAGAACACAGGTTTCCAGGAAGGGGCAAACAGGACCTGCCCTGCTGAGGACCGTGGTGGGCTTGACTGTGATTAGAGAACAGGATGCGTGTGTTTGCAGAATCGTGGTGGACAGTGGAAGAGGGATGCCTCTTGCCTGTGACTCACCCTTCACCTCCCTGTCACCTCTCCTTCTACCTGTCTTCCTGTTTCCTTAGCTTCCGAGTCCCATACCCTATGATTTTAATTCTCTTCTTACCCAGCACTTTCAAAAAGTATTTTGGTCTTTCAATCATTCAACTTATAAACCACATTTATATGCATTATTTTTTTCCATTCTTCACAATAATTCTCCAAGGATATAATGCAGATGAGTAGATGCTGTCATCTCCACTGACAAATCAGAAAGATGATGTCCGCAGACATTGCTATTTGAAATACGGCACAGTCGTCCTGAACGCATCTTAAGGAATTATTCCAGTCCGTTCATGTTCTAGGAGGTGACGTCTCAGAAAACGCAATTCTTCCTCAAGTGCCCACATCCAGCTGCCTTGGAACCAGTACCCTGTGAGTTCACCTTCAGCTGACCTTATGGAACTCACTTTAGAGCCTGTCAGCTGAGCCACAATTCACTCTTCAGAGAATACGGTTGTTTTCAGTTGGGTACAATGGCATGCACCTACAATCCCTGCACTTGGAAGCTATGGCAAGCGGATCACATGTGCAAGGCAGGCTTGACCTTCTCATAAGGCCCAGGATCATAACTAAATAAATGCAATGAAGATAACTTCCGCCGTGTGAGACAGTAAATAAAATTAATATGCAACAGACACATCTCAATCCAGATAAACACTAAATATAAATCAGAAGTCAGGGTTTCTTTCCCTTCTCGTATCGCTAAGCTGAGAGGACTGAAGAAAACAGTCTATTTATTCTCTATGGTATGAGTTTCTCCTCATTTTTTTTTTTTTTTGATTTTTTTTGAGACAGGGTTTCTCTGTAGTTTTTGGTGCCTGTCCTGGAACTAGCTCTTGTAGAACAGGCTGGCCTCGAACTCAGAGATCCGCCTGCCTCTGCCTCCCGAGTGCTGGGATTAAAGGCGTGCGCCACCACTGCCCGGCTTTTCCTCATCTTGGAGTGATGAAATCCAAGAAGAATCCCTCATGCCCCTTTCTCTCTGTTCTCCTTCCTGTACTGGCCTGTTTTGTCCTCTCTGGCTTTGCTGCCACTTAATTCCCAGCTAGTCTCTGCGCGGGAAAACTCCTAGCCCATAAGCCCACTTCCGCTTCCGCTTTGAGCAGGCTCAAAGCGAGCCTGAAGTCTCCGGTCCATCACTTCAGTCCCCTTTGCCGTTAGTTTTTGGCACAGTTAACCAGTCTCTGTTCAGCAACACCCGTATGGATCCAAACCATGGATTCAAGGACCCAGGGAGCGCTGCCGCCAGAGATGCAGACGGGCTCCGGGGATCCAGCATCCAGAGCTCCGGTGCTTTCTGGCCTCATCTCAGCTGTACCTTCTGTCTGACACAGCGACTGTGTAAGTTTCGATTCCAGGCCCCTCGGAACTCTTCCGGCGGATTCTCTCATTCCTCACGTTCTCTCCCTCCGTTGCTGTAAAACTTGCTTCCTAGTGTTTCCCCAAAGGCTGATGCTTGCGAAGCCCTGGTTTCTAGCTGAAATTACTGGGAGTTGGTGGGACCTTTAGAGAGGAAGGAAGTTAGGTCACTGAAGGTGTGTACGGCCTTTGGAGGAGAAGCATGACCCCTGACCCTCTCCCTCTCCCTCTCCCTCTCCCTCTCCCTCTCCCTCTCCCTCTCCCTCTCCCTCTCCCTC
>NW_026067938.1:8752760-8806013 GCF_014885135.2 Alexandromys fortis
CCTCCCCCTCCCTCTCCCTCTCCCGCCTGGCTGACATGAAACGAACCCGCTTATCTTTCTGTCCTGAAATGTTTCGCAGCGCGTTGCCTCATCACTGCCTCAGAGCAACGGGGCCAAGTGTCCATGAATGGAAACCCTGAAACCACAAGCCGGAATGGCCTTTTCTTCTTTTATATTGGTTGTTCCAGGCTTTTTTTTTTTTTTTTTTCTGCAACAGAAAGCTGATTAACACTTCTCCACTGAGAAAAGCAAGGCTGTCGATTCTCCAATTTCAGCTGATTGCTCAATTTGTGCTAAGGCTTTTATTTACACATTATTTACCTCTCACGGAAGGGTCATGGGATAAACCCTGCACTTGCCATCTCCCTCTTCGGAACGGATGCTGCTTATGCTAGAGGGGTCTAGGTAAGTGGCTCAAACTAGAGGCTAGTGAGCACTGCTGCTCTGTGGGCTAACTTCCAGAGCTGGCCTTTCAAATACCAGAAAGTAAGTCTCAGTGTTCTCTCCTATAAACCACACGTTTGGGTTGGTTAATTCTGTAAAATTAGGGTAAAAAGCCCACGTAGATATGAAAAATCACAGCTCTCAGCTTTCTCTTCTTTAAACCCCAGGGTTTAGCTGAGCTTTCGGGCCCTTACATTTGAATTTCTAAATATCTTGCTGATGCTGTTATTTTCCAAATTGTCTCCTTCATCCAGTTCCAACTGGCTTTCTCCAGTCAGCATGAGGACTTAGTCCTGTACATAGCATGTAGCAATCCTCATTTCCTCTGCGCTGGGCTGTCGTGTCTGTTACTTCCTACCCTCCTGCAGGCTAAATAACCCTGATGTAGCATGAAAGGCAAATGCTACTCATGGCAAAGCCACAGGTAAAGTGTAATTGATTTTCTTCCTGAACGCTGTGCTGTAAGATTTAAAATTAGGCCCACAATTACGTTTTGGGTGAGAACTGGCAATACCAGGAAGGCCACTGACAGCCTCGTTATGAGTTCCTTTCAATCCCTGGCCCCATGGATAAGGTCTCCTAGTCAAAGGACAGCCCCTAACAAGAGAGCCAGCTGCCTTTCTTGTCTGAATAAGGATTTCAGTTTGTTTCCAATCTGTGCGTGCTGTATAAATGAGCCAGTCACACTCTCCCTGGGGATCAAGGATCACTGCCCATTTGCGATGCCATAAAGCCTGCCTCCCACGGCTCCTGCTGGTCCCTCTGCTCCAGGCTGCTTCTCCTGTGAGGCTGCGTGGTGTGCACTGTGCTTTCTTGAGCTATGACTACTTGTTATAATTACACTAATTGATCTTCTCGCCTATTATTGGTGTTGGGAACTCATTCCTCCTGCACCAAGGAGTGGGGTAGGAGAGGGCTTATCCTATTTTCTTTGGCCACAACAATACATTCCAGCCGAATACTCTATGAAGAGATTCGTCACCAGTTTGGAGGCTGGTGAGGCTCCTTTGGCTGCATTGTGCTGCAGCAGAAGGCATTGTATGGCAAGAGTAGAGGGACACACACATTCACTCTCTTTGCTTCTTGCTATCATTGCTGTTACACGGGTCCCAACCTCATTACCTTCTCTAACCCTGATTACCTCTCTGAGGTCTCTTCTGCTTCTGCTAGCTGCTTGAGCAAAAGGTGCTGAGTTTACAGGACATGAACTTCTGGGAGACACGGCCAAACATACCTGGAGGTGATGGCAACATCTCCACGTTCCTAATCCCTGGGACTGCTAATGCATTTGGTTTCCTGTGAGCTTTAACTAGGGTGTGGAAATCTTTTTATCCCTTCAGTACCTTCGTTGTTCATTTCCTCTTCTTTGGGAGGGTTTCTCTCAGGGTGGCTCCCTTCTGGCTTGGTTGTTCCCTGTGCCTACCTTTTAGCTGTCACTTTCTGAGAAATTCTCCGTACTTGAACATGTTAGCCTTCTATTTACTTGATAGTCCGGCCAGGTTTAGAATCACTGGTTGGAAACTATTTTTTCCTTAGAGTTTTGAAGATGTTTTCTTCATGTCTCTTACTGCTCAGCACCACTGTTGGGAAACTGAGAACCATTTAGACTCCTGATCCTTCATGAACGACCTGCTTTTTCTTGTGCCATGGAGAGGGACCTTTTCCCCCTTCTTAAACTGACCAGTGAAATGCATGTGTGTGCTTCTGTTTTCTTTTGCTGGACCTGGCACTTGCTGGGCTTTTCTATTTAGCTCTGGGGAAATTTTCTTAGTCATCTAATGATTTTCCCCAATCCATTTTCCAATTCCTTTTGTTCTGGAACTCTTATAAAGACACTGGCACTCTTCCATAGTGTTCTAATTCCATTTTTATCCCTCTTTTTATAGTGTATAATTAGCTTTCTACATGTCTTTACTTCATCACCCACTCAGTATACTGAGATTTTTATTATTTCTACTGTTATATTTGTGTGTGTGTGTGTGTGTGTGTGTGTGTGTGTGTGTGTGTACTTGCCACAGTACATGTGTGAAAGTGAAAGGACTTGTAGGAGTTGGTTCTCTTCTTCCACCGTGTGAGTTCTAGGGGTTGAACTCAAGTCATCGGGCTTGCTGGCAAGTGCCTTTACTTGCTGAGTCATCTCGTCAGAACCACGTATTGAATTTCAAGATTTCTTTCGGTGTTCTTCTCTATGGGACCTTCTGTGCTTCTGGCAGGTTTTACTGATAGTGATCTTCACTGCAGGCTGAGTTGGCAGCTGTCTTGGAGAACCTCCATTATCAATCTTTGGATGTTACAGGCCAAACCAGGTTTCCGAGGCTTTTCCTGACTGCTGCCCAGAGGGGCACCCCATGGCTGTCCAGCTTCTGGCAGTTCTCTCTTGTGACTCTTTCCATTGCTCACCGAGTTTCCAGTTTCTCAGCTGCTCCAATGCTTTTCCCTTCTTTTGGATTGTTATACTTTTATGCACAAAGTTAATCATCTTACTAGTTAAAATAGAGTCTGAATAGAACCTAGAGCAAATGTATCTGTTTAGACTTTGTTTCCATTTTCTATTTTAATTAAATTATTTTCTATCCCAAGGCTATTCCTTTATTGATGTTTGATTCAGCGCTCTTCTCTTCCCTTGCAGCTATCGCCTCCACCTTTAGCTCCAGTGTGTCTTGTATACACTTTATTTTCAATGGGGCAAATAATAATCGCATATATTAGTGGGTGAGATATGCTGTCAGGCTTAAGTTCCAGAATATTGATGACTCTTATTTATTACCACTACTCAACAACCGACGAAGTGAGAACGCTGGATGACACCTTGTTTGGTCCTGTATCGCAATGCTCACATTTGCCTAGTCATGAGGGCTTTTACATCTCACCTCCTGAAGAGTTCTCAAATTCAGCGTTCCCATCTCTCCTCTCTTGGAGCTTCGTTTTTATTTCTTGCCAAGATCTCATGCTTTTTCTTGAGCTACTGCATTAGTCACCTCATTCAAATCCTTGTTTTCAGCCACACCGTCCTTTGAGGCTACGAATCAGACTCCTGCCAGAATGACTGACGCTAAGTGTTTGCCCAGTCATATTATTCCCTCCTTGAAACAATCTGTCCCCATCCCTTTATGCTCAAGCAAGTCCTGAGTCCTTAGCCTGAGACCCAAGAGTTTCAGGCATCTGAGAGACACCTGGCCTCTCCCCAGCTCCTTTCCATTATCTACTGGTCTACTTGTCTTTACAATAAAAATATGGCATCTGCTGATTTTTCTCATTAAAATTTCTCATTCTCTTTTCTCTCCCATCTGCTGGGTATCTTGTTGATTTTTACACATCATTCAAAAGTTGTTTCAGAGATATTTCCAGGATGGTACTCCTCACCTACTTCTTGACTTTATAAAGACTGCCCCTAGGTGCCTCCACATTGCCCTCTGAAGACAGCTTCCTTCCCCGGAGATGATGATTTACTTGACTACCACTTCTGCAGAAGCACATGCGTCTTCCCTCTCAAGGCTCCATGTCATTTGATTTGGGTATTTCTAAAGCTGAATCCAGTACCTGCCATAATATAGGCTCTCAATGTTTACTGAAGGAATGTTATACTCCTTTGCTTTTTATAAGAATGTTCTATTTTCTAGGGCAGCCCATTTTTACTTTACAATTCTTTTATGGTGTGAAGCACAGTTTGTTGCATGAGCATGAGAGGCAGAGTATGAAATCCTGGATCCTCACACAGGATTATTCCAAGTTGTCTTTCTGGGGTTCTTCTAGTGATTTCCAGAAACTGATTGGAGTGGAGGCAAAGTGCGAGTGTTAAGTGGGGCGGGACGTTACATCATCTGCAAAGCTAATGTCGTTGATTACATGTTTGCAAAGGGAAACTGCCCCAGTGCCATTAAAGCACTTTCATGCAGAGCTGTTTGTGTTGGTGTGAGCATTCTGTTGCCAAATTACACAGTAAAACAATAAGACAAAGTCTGTCGTAATGTCACACACTTAAAAACGGGGACTACTAAAAACATACAAATTGGCCACAGGCTGTCATGACTTCTCCCTGTAAGCCTTGTGCTTATCCACAAGCCCCCGGGTTCCCTTTTAAAATCACAAACTTTTTGTTTTCTCATGGGGTCCCTCCCTTCCTTTACCTCAATCTTCAAGCATCTCACATGGAGACCTGTAATTTTCCTAATTACATTTCTTTAGGTGAAGGTAACCTGGCCTTGGAAACAAGTCATTAGATATGTTTTTGTAATTTAGCAACCCGATGAGTCCTAATGGTGACTCATGACACCCTTGTTGTGTTCTCTCTCTCTCTCTCTCTCTCTCTCTCTCTCTCTCTCTCTCTCTCTCTCTCTCTTCTGGTGGTTTGATATAATCTGAAGGCCATCTTTTAGAAATTGGTAGGGATGACCATGAGGATGAAATGTTCAATGCCACATCAGAAACCTTTTAGTAAATCTGCTGCTATCTCTTCATCATCCTCCCTCCTGAAGCTCTGTGACAGGCACTGTGGATGGTATGAGGGATAAGCACGTGTGTGTGTGTGTGTGTGTGTGTGTGTGTGTGTGTGCACGAGTGCATGCACTTGGGTGTTTACATATGCACACAAAACTCCTTCCAGTTCTTTTTATTTCTTAATTGTACTATTTTTCTACCCTTGTCTTCCCTTCTAAGCCAAGAAGTGTTGATTCAGTGTAGCTTTCATTTTTCAAGGGAATCAATCAACAACACTCAGGAGAGCAAAGCTCCTGACTTTCCCTGAGTGATGTAGCTAGTTAGCAGCAAAGTCAACATAGAAACTCTTAGGTCCCTAGCTGTGGGGACAGCTTCTAGTCCATGCACTCTTTACTGGTTGACTCTCAGAAAGCAC
This sequence comes from Alexandromys fortis, assembly GCF_014885135.2. Taxonomy (NCBI): domain Eukaryota; kingdom Metazoa; phylum Chordata; class Mammalia; order Rodentia; family Cricetidae; genus Alexandromys; species Alexandromys fortis. The sequence goes on from NW_026067938.1 coordinate 8,758,057, forward strand.
TTATTCAGCTTGCAGGAATGTCTGGCCTTTTGATTTTGCAGCATGATGTTGTCATCTACAAAAGTGTTTGGTCACACTCAAATATTCTGGGATGCATGCTCCCAATGGCTTGGTGGCTGTCCATAGAAGAGCCCTCAGTATGACTCTCAGGTCCAAGCAACTCTAAGGACCACAACAGCATTCTGTACTTGGAATTGTCTTGTCTCACCTAGTTCCAAAAGGCTCCCAGGAACTTAAATGGGTGTTGTAAGGTCCTGTGAATTGTGTCTCCACACTAGAGCCTCATCCTACAGGCTTGCGAGTCAGAGTTAGAGCAGTGGCTTGGTGGTTTTTCATTATCCCCCTTAATATCTGAATTAAAATTATTTGTAACTATCATGTGTACGTGCATGATATACACTTGGGAGGGTAAGTGTTCCTTGGTACACATATGGAGGTCAAGAGACATCTTTGTGGAGCTGGTTCTCTCCTTCCTCTTTTCTGTGGGTTCTTGAGATCTCAAGGCCCCACACTTGTACATGCTGAGTTGTCTTGCTGACCCTCATTTTCACTGATTATGAGACATGGTTTAACTAAGTTGCCCATGCTGACCTTGATCTTGCTAGCCTGCTTTCTCAGCCCCATACTTGCTGAGATTACAAGCACATACTTGGCCTGACCTAGCTCATCACGCCTGTGAATCCGAAGAAGTCTTAATAGAAGGGACCACTCCATTTTCAAAGAATTATACAGCTCTAGGTGCCGGAGTAAAGCTTAAGAATCATCCAATTGGTCCTTCCTGCCAATTAACTGAACTCCAGGCTCGTAAGGCTCTGCTGTTACAGGACAGAGGATATAGCTATAATTCTGAAACCCCAAGAGGGGTTGGTGCATTGTTCTATAGAGACATCACCCAGAACTTCCAAGGAACTAACTTCCCTCCTCTCTTTTTCTAATACGAACACAAGCAAGATAAAAGTTTTAGCTTTAAGAGGAAACCAGACCAAATAACACCTCCCCTGAACACTTAAGAACCTGGCGTGGTGAGCAGGAAATATGGTCGCCGTTTATAGCCAATTTCACATTCATCTCTCCATAGAGGCTGTAGAAGCCTCCTTGTGAGGAAAGGTGCTGGAGAAATACATCCTTGAAAAGGGAGAAAACAAAAGGGGGGGTGCATGTGTGGCAGGTAAAGTAATGGGATGGGGATCCAGCCTAGGATAGAAGGCACTTCAGGCTGCCACGGTCAAACACAACAAACAGAAGACAGTAGGGAGGGCAGGCTGGGAGAACGGGTGCTGGGAACTGAGGAGCTGAAACCTCGTGTTAACTACTGTTTCTCACCCCCACACATATGCATTAAGCCACGTATGCACAGTGTAGAGGTTTTATTCTTTGGGCTAAAAATTGATAAAGCTCTAAGTGATTGCCAAGGCGGGTGAGTTCTGGAGTTTGCTTTAGCGAGCTAGGAAAACAACAGATGGCAGAAAGTTCGCTTCTCCTGCTCGCAAGCCACACACAGAGAGGCAACAAAGCTGTCCTTTGATTTTTGAGTTTTGTTCCGAGCCACTTGGATTCTATTTTAATGGCATTTCAAATTTTGTGATGCAATCAAAAATCTATCATTGCATTTCCCCCTAATTTCATTGCATCAGAACAAGCAGTATATTAATCTTCTGGGGAGAAAATATCTGGAATTCTGAAATAGGGCAGACCCACAGGCCATCGTGGTGGCCATCTCTGCTAATCTCCTGCCTCATCTTGAAGTTCAAGGAAATGCTACTGTCTCTTTTTTTCTTTCCTTTCCCACTCCAGAATATCATTTCCCAGACATGCTGGCCAAAGGAACACACCACTAGAATACAACCAATTAACTTAGCATCCACATTATTTGTGTTTTTTTGAGACAGCATAGCTCTTCTGTACTCAAAACATTCTTATTCTCCTTTTACTGGAAATTCAAGTCCCAATCTGATCCAGGCTGGAATCCCAGCTCCTGTTGCGCCTGATACCTTAAACTTTTTCTCCACATACCAATTGCCCAGACTTTGTCTCATTATTTTCAAATACCTGTTATAAGCTACTTAGGTGTCTGTGCGGTGGGGAGAGGGGCAGGGAGGGGGGTGATACTTATCTTGATTTCAGAGGGCTCAGTTCCTGGGCTGATCATCTGATCAGCAGAGATGTATGACAGGGGAGCTTCTAAACTCAGGAAGAAGGAAGCAAGCAGGTGGTGTGACTGGAGGGGGATATGGATAAAGCACCCCGTCCCCCAAAAGGTCATGTCCCCAGTGACTCACTTAAAATGACGAGGTTTCAACTCCCAATATTCCCATCTCTTTCCAAAGCAGCACTACCAGCTGGAGACCCAAGTGTCAATCCATGAGCCTTGTGGGAGAAATCTCGCCGTCGGCTCTGACTCATAGGAAGTCTATGTTCCTTGAGTATTATTTGTTGGATGTCTTGCCCATTCTTAAAGTACTTTCCAGAGGGACTTCCTTCATCCTTCAACAGGGAACTCCCCGCTCCTGTGCGCCTACAGAATCCACCGTCTTAGCCACTTTGCTTGCATCACTGTGGGACACCACAATTGCTGGTGTAGATTCCCGCCCCTTTCTTAATACTGGGGGTTCCTGGTGCAGCATGAAGAAAAGAGTAATGCGAAATGATAATGGAGGAGCTATGGGATTGAGATTAGGAGTTGGGTAGACGACAATAAGGCAAAGTTGTCTCAATAACCTTGCTTTGGAATTCTAATTCATTATATATATTATATATAATTTATATAATGTAGTAATTAGAATATGTATATGGTGGTAAAGCTCAAATGTTCCATAATATATAATGCTCAGCTGGTTCTAGAGTATATTATATATATGGAGTTTTCCTGTCCTGACAGCCTGCTCCCAAATAACCAACACAGAGGTCTAATATTATTCATTAATGCTCGGCCGATAGCTCAGACTTGTTACTAGCTAACCCTTACAGCTAAATTAACCAATATTTCTTATCTATGCTTTACCGTGTGGCTCATGGCTTGTTACCTCATTTTCCATACTTCCTGCTTCCTCAGCAGCTCACTGGCATCCCCCTGACTCTACCCTTCTTCATCCTGGTATCCTCAGTTTGACCACTCTGTCTAACTTCATCCTGCCTTGTGATAGGCCAGTCAGCTCCTTTATTAACCTATGAGTGTAATACATATTCACAGTGTACAGAAGGATTATTCCACAGCAAGTACTTGCATTAGATATGTAAAAAAAATGTATGTAGAAAATTCTCCAAAGGGTTCTATGCAATCATCTACTTTTACTTTGAGGGGGAAGAATGGAAGATCAGAAAATCTAATTAGATTAAAAGAAATGGACTTGGAATCTTGAAAACTGAAAGGGCACCACTCTCATACTTAAATTTCTTGTTGAAACTGAAAAGAAATTACCTCCCCTTTCTCAATATTTATTTATGCAAATGAGACATGAGTTACAAGGACATAGAGGTGAACCTTGATTTATGACAAAATCAGGGAAATGGCTAAAAATAAGTATGTCTCAGGATGACTCAAAGTTCAGTAAGGGGATTTCCAGGGATTTAGTAATAAATGTGGCAGCCAAATTCCATTTATTTTCTCAGCGAATATTCCCAAGGAGCAGGACAAATGGCAGCTGCATAGTCGGAACAGTTGATATTTTCATGTTGGTTTTGTATCAGAGAAAGAGAGGGAGGGAGAGAGTGGGAATCTAAGTGAGGTAGAGTTTCAAGAGTGTATTTAATCATTCTGTAAACAGGACTTGCAAAAATTCAAATGATCAACATTTAAGTCATTAGTAGGAGCTACATAGTAGAGGTATAAGAAATAACAGGCTAAGAGAGCGGCAAATAGATGACAGACCCAGAGCCAGATTATTTCATAGTTCCTGTGAACTGGAGGCTAGAAAGTGTGGCATTCCATAGGGATATACTACCTGTAAAGACTCCAGGAAATAGCCCATTCCTTGCTTCTGGTTTTTGGTGCTTTCTGACTTTCTTGGTTTCAACAGAATTGCTTCAATACCTTTTTCTGTCTTTATACTGCCTCTTGTATTTCTTTATAAGACTTTGCCAGTGGGTTTAGGAACCACCCAAACAGTCCAGAATAAACACTTGTTAAGTTAATGTTATATAAGAAAATCTTTAGACAAGTAAGGTTGCACGCACAGGGTTCTAGGGACAAGGACATGGACATATGTCTTTGGAGGCCCACTATTCAACTCACAACTTCCCATTGAGACATATTTAATTTTTGGTAAATCTTGCTAGGCTTACTTTATTTTTTTTAAGAGCAATTGGATATTCTTACAAGTTTGGGAAAATTTTATCTTTATACCATTCTTCCTAGCCAAAACATGTCTAGATTTCTCCAAACTGACTGAATGGTGCTGTTATATTTTATAATTGAACATTCTTATCATGAACAATGTTCAACAGAAATTGTGAATACTCTTAAAGCAAGTATTTAGTCTCTGAGATATTTTGTAAGGCGAAGTCTTTCCTGGACATTTCAGAAGCCATTCCTAAAGAGCCATGTTTTGTTCTCTCAAGGTCTTGTCATTTTTCATCAATAACCCTTCAATATTTACACACTAGGTTACTTTCATATCCGTATTTCGGCTCAATGTCCTCTGATATGGAATTTTCTCATTGCTGGGACAAGAAGCTTTACAGAAAAACTGTAAGGGAAGCATGGTTTATTTTAGTTTACAGCTGGAGAAGTTTCTGCCCTTTGTGGTAGGAGGGGCATAGAGGAACACAGACCTTCTTATCATGGCGGCCAGGAAATAGTTAGAGGGGAAATACAGGAAGAGGATGGCACAAGAAAAGTCTCTAAAGTTACACCACCAATAGCTTTGTTCTTCTTGCTAGGGCCCACCTTCTCACATTTCTACAACCTCCAAAAATCTCACCATTTCTTGTCCATAAGGTATTTCCTCAAAAATTCTCTACTCTCTCTCTCTTTTTTTTTTAAAGTACATCTGATTTTGAGTTGCTGTTTTACTACTGCCCAAATATTGATCTTTTCTTCCAAACAATCACATAATCACTTTTACATCATGGCTATATTCATTTAATGATCGTTAACTTAGTCCTTGTAATAAGTAGGCTTAGTTTTATTTATCTATTTTTTTATAAAATATCTTACTTATTAACTTTGTCTCTTGAACAAAGTTGCACGCTCCTAGAAGTCAGATTATTTCTTTAGTGACAGCTTAAAGATGTTTAATGGGCACAGTAGCCATTTTAGTGTTTGCTATTTATGAGGAACTTAATAATACACAACTTGTAAACATCTCTGCTTTTTTTTTTTTGCTGAACTAGGACTTTTCTAACAAAGAAAGTTATGTGACCTTATAAAACATAAAAGTGATCCAACTGCTATTTCTTCTCATTTTACTTGCCCTTAATTTTTACCAGAATTAAGCATTTCATAAGTATTCTTTAAGAATATATATATTCTTAAGAATATATATATATACACTCTTAAATGCAAGATAGGCATGTAAATATTTTTAGATATTAACATATTGTTCTTGTCTTAGTTTGGTTTTTATCGCTGTGAAGAGACACCATGACCATGAAAATTCTTATAAATGAAAACATTTAATTGGGGTGACTCGCTTACACTTTTAGAGGTTCAGTGCATTATCATCATGGTGGGGAACATGGCAGTGTGCAGGAAAACTTGTTGCTAGAGAAATAGTTGAGAGTCTTACATCTCGCAGGCAACAGGAAGTCGACTGAGACACTGGGTGGTATCCTGTACATAAGAAAACTCAAAACCCGCCCCCCACAGTGACACACTTCCTCTAACAAGTCACACCTCCTTCTAGTGCCACACCCTAGGAGATAATGGGGGCCAGTTACATTCAAACTATCACAGACCCTTAAGAAATTTTTGTAAGGGTTAAAAACTTGACTTTACAAAGGTTGGTAGTTAAGTGGTCATGAGTCAGCCAGCTCACCAGGGAAAGCATAAGGCAGATTCCTCATCTTAGCAAGCCCCATGATCCTCTACTTAAGTCACACAACATACAGTCTTCATTCATTTAACTCAGTGAAAACATTTATCCTAAGAGAGATCAATAATCTGTCTTGTTCCCTAGAGAAATGTACCATTTAGTTTGGTTACTATTGTTTTATGTCATTACACATAATGTGCACATGTACACATGTAGTGTAAGTGGACCCATGCTATATCCTGATTATTCATTTTTTTTTAGTTAACACATTTTTAGTATTTCAGAATGTGGTAAATTTAACAAGAATCAAAGCACAAAGAAAAAAGCTAGAATTAAATTAAAAACCAATGCAGTGATACAATAAAAAGAAACCTGGAATATAAAGATCTATGTTTGTACATAAACTTATGATTTTAAAAATAAACTCTAGTTATGTACTTACCTCTGAGTAAATATTAAATATTTTTACCAGTATAAGTCTTGTATTGTTTAATCATAATCCAATAAGCAGAAGTTAATAAGAAAAGATGAAAGTGTCAGTTTTAATATAAAAAATAAGCCTGGCTAAAAAGGCTATTGCTTGAGAATTCCATACATAAATATGTGTTTTGATTAATCCCATTCCCCACTCCTTTTCTTTAAATCCTCTCATTCTACCTACTCTTATTCCCTCCGTAGGTGATCTGTTTCTTTTTTCAAAACTACTGGGTTCACTTAGTGCTGCCAGAATGTTTGTGGGTATTGATAGGTCTATCCACTGGAACATGGGCAGTATATCAGTTACTGAATACTAAGTAAACTAGCTTTGACTACCTTAGTAGTCATCAACTGTAAATAGCTCCCAGGGATGGGATTTGAAGAGCCCTGTGTTGTATGACACTGTTCCTGGGAAGACGTGAACATAAACCAATACCTATTCACCCCAGAAATGGAACCAATGTCAGACAAAAAATATGGATATCACCGAAGTCTAACTTGGTGAACTATTGAGTTTTATCATGGTTACTTACATGTGCAGAAATGACTCAACGAAAGCTTCAGCACTGAAATCCCATTCCTTCATGGGTGACAGCTCATGAGAGCTGAGACCTGGAGGCAGCATACTACTCAACCTTCAGAGATTTCAACAGCATGGATGTTGACTGAGGTTTCTGTCCTGCCTGGTCCCACAGCCATTCAGTGCTAGGTCTACATTAATCATAAACTGGTTGGCCTATTAGCTCAGGCTTCTTATTACCTCTTACATCCTACATTAACCCATAATTCTTGTCTGTGTTAGCCACAAGGCTTGGTACGTTTTATCAGTGAGGCCCGCTCATCTTGCTTCCTCTGACGTCATCTCTGGGTGACGTCTCTGCAGACTCAGCCTTTCCTCTTCCCAGAATTCTCCTGTTCTGGTTGCCCTGCCTATATTTTCTGCCTGGCTACTGGCTAATCAGCATTTTATTAAAAACAATACAAGTGACAGGGTGCAAGACCATTGTCCTACAGCACTTGGAGAACATCTTATTCTGTATTTGGTAGAATATTAGCTGAAGGATCTAAAGTTGAGGTCAGTAAGAAACAGGGACTCGGAGCACAGCAGAAAAGGAGGCGAGGTTAGCGTTTAAAGGTTAACTTTCTTAAGATAAGCTAAGAGAGTGACAGTAATTAAGGTGGGCTAGCAAGGATCAGGAACCTGTGCGCTTGGAGTCATTCAGTGAGCATAAAGAAGCACAGCTACAATATTTGTGAGGAGAGAATTTCTCTTAAGAAACTTTGCATGGCTATTATGAGTCTCTTATTGTCCACAGCTGTGGGGGCTTGGCATGTGGGAAACGCATGCATAGAAACCGAAATAGTAGCAAAGAACTCGCACGAAAGAAATAGTTGCCTCTCCTTCAGAGGTAAAAATATTCTTTTCCAATGTGTTTAAATAAAAACAGTAGTTCACACAAGAAAATGCTAAATTTATTAGAGTAAAATCCTTTGTTATTTCGTTGAATGAGTGAATACTTATAGTTTTATTTTACTTTGTGATGAGCCAGTGGTCGCTCACTTTTGGATATGATAGAAACAAGATGAATTAAATTTTAGTAGCCTCTTGTTGTATTCAGCACGACAGACACCCCACTGCTCATTCCTCCTGTGTGGTTGTGGTGGTGGTGGTGGGAGGCAGCTTTAATGTGTGATCTCCCCAAGGAACCTTAATCCAGATGTCTATGGTGTTATGATAGCAATTGTGACAAATCAAAGGCTCGAGAATGACTCTGGGGCTTACCTTGCAAATTGTCCCACAGAGAAATTTGTGTGCCCTGGCATCAGGCCCTGGCTACAAGCCACAAAGAGAGGGCTCCAGAAAGAGATTAAGGTGTCAGTGTAGAGGAAAGAAAAAGATATAAGGCAATGCACTGCCTGGTCGTAGCACACACCTGATTTACACCCAGCCAGCAAATGCTACAAGTAAAATACCGGCAGCTGACCCAGGAAGCTTTCAAATCGTGGGCAAGTAGCATTAAAAGTTTATGGAATATTTCTTCTTATTTTCATTATAAATTAATTTGCAATTTTTGGTAAAACTTTTGGAAGGACTAATTACATTAAAACTTGATGTAATCTCTTGCATACAAAACATACTAGCTTTCCTTGAGATAAATTACTAATCTGATAGTATTGTCACTGACCGTTAGTAGTTATTGAATAATACAAACATTAAAAATTTTTTCTAACCCCATATACATAGTAAAATCAGCATGATCTAAATAAAACTTATAGCACAATTAATTGTATTGGCAATATGGCTTCACTATTAAGAAGTGAAGCCTGCTTAGGTTATTTCTAATTCTCTACCCATCATGCAATGACTGTAGGAAAAGGCTGGGAGCATTACCGGAGTATAAAATTATTCAGACACCAGGCAAAGTTTCCCCCCAAGGTTATTTTGATGGATTGCTCATCTTGTAGATACATCAGCAAAAGAATTAAAGAATTTAGACTTAACAGCCCTGTCAGCATCAGACATTTTAATTCTTAGGAAAATAACTTTAGATCTTTTAAAGGTTGAACTCATCTTTAGAAGGTAATACATACTCTAACCGACCGCTCATCAATTAGGAAGCGAGGGAGATTGCAGCTGTAAAGGGATGTATGTGTGTATGCGTATGTTTTGTAGATCGTGCCGTCTCCAGGGACCCATAAGAGGCTGTCGTCACTGAGAGGAGAGAAGGAGTGACAATATGCTTTCTTTTACTGTTTTACAGCCATATAACCCCAGAGTGGCGTTCTCTCATCTCCCCGCTCCTCTCCCTTCCTCCCTCTTTTCTTCTGCGACACTCCTCTATCCAGCCAACCTCTCCCTTCCTGACCTCACCGTGCCAACAGCAGGCAGACTGCATTTCAAAGGCTGACCTCCTAGAAGGAATGTTCTAGTGCCTCCCGTCTGAACTGTCATGGGTTGCATCTCTTTCCACTTAGATATCAAATCAGGCCTGTTTTGTGGCAATCTGATTGCTCGTTTTCTTTCTCTGCTTTATAGCTCTATGGCCTTATACCATGCTCTCTAGAAGGAACGGAACACCGGTTTTGAAGGAATATCAAATAATTAGCCAAACACATTTTTTTTAACTTAAGCAATATGAGATCTTTACTCATTTATTTATTCATTGAATGCTGACTAAGATTCTATTGAAAAGAATCAAACCATGTTAATTTGCTGTTTTGCTCAAGCCATCGCTATAAATGCACAGAATAGATTATTGTTCTAAATTTATGTCTGTGTGTGTTTGCATCAGTTTATATGAACTGTATGTGTACAAGGGTACCCGTGGAAGCTCAAAGAGGGTGTTAGATCCCCTAGAACTCAAGCTACAAGTGCTTGTGAGCTGACTGATGTAGATACTGGGTGCTAGGACCTGAACCCTGCCTGGTACCTCGTAAGAGCAGCAAGAGCTTTTAACTGCTTAGCCATATCTCCAGTCTTACCCCGACTAGTTCACAGTCTTCTTCTTCTTCTTCTTCTTTTTTTTTTTTTGACTAAAGTTACTGCTAATCTATTTCTTTTATTTCTGTGTTAGTTTAGTTTGACCGTGGATCAGAGTTGGTATTTTTCTAAAAAGCTAATGTCTGGTTTAAGATAAACATATCGTGAGGTAAATGATAAAATATGTGTCCCCAACCAAGTGACTCATTTAGATGGGTGGTGACCCTGGCTACTAAACTCTGGGAGGGAGAAAGACAGGGAAGTAATGCCAGAAGTTCTCTGCTTTTCTCTTGATGTCGAAAGCTTTTATTGACAAGATTATGGTGATTGGCGAGTTAAAAGGGAAATGTACAAAGTTGTAAAAACACTGTGCTAAGAACAGGCAAAGGTTTTCTCTGACTGTCTGTGCTGTGTTCTTAACAACTGAATTGCTGTATTCAGGAACTGAGTTCTTATACATCAGGGTGAGGGTTGCCGGGAAGAAATACAGTCAGAACAGGAATTGCAGCATTACAGGCTTCCCCTCTTAGTTAAGAGAAACGTCGAGAAGGGTGACCTCTGTGCCGTGTTTTACCACTCGCTCTTCTGTACAGTTTGCAGCATAGTTAATGTTACAATTAATAATTAATAATTAATGTTGTAAAGAAGGTTTACAAGCAAGTGATTGTCTATACGATGTCCAATCCCAAGAGTGGCGTGTAGTATTCTCTGATCTCCCAGGGCTGTGTCTTCGGTGGTGGATGACTTAGGAAACAAGTGTCTTGATGGAGGCCTCAGTGGAGCCAGGGTAGGAAGGGACTGCAGAGCCCTTGCTGAAAGATTAAGATGACCGGAGGTAGGGTATGAACCGATTCAAACTAAATGATCCTCTGCATTACACGTTCTTGGTGCGTACAGAATTAGGCATCTGTCTGCTAGATTTGACCGTAGTCCCCATGTCAAAATATCACTAGATTACTTATTGGAGCTTTTCTTCTAAATTTGACATAGCTACATAAAGAACTGTGCTTGTCTGTAGAAGAAGAATGAGAAAATTAAATTGGAGATTTGAGACCTCAAAACTACTTTGGGGGTTAGGATGTTGTTCAGTACTAGAGTACTGAGCAAGCATGCAGGGGGATCTGGGTTCCATCCTCAGCACCACAAAATGAAAACACCTTTTCTCTCCAGAAATATTCACTCGTGTTGTGTACGGTATGTATGTGTATCTGTGTGGTGCATGCGTGTGCACAGGTGCACATGCACGTGTGTGTACCCATGCCTATGGAGGTCGGAGGTCAGCCTCAGATATGATTCCACAGCTGTCTCTCACTACCTTGGTGCTAGCCCAACAGGCTAGACTGGTTGACCAGAGAACTCTAAGGACCCTGCTGTCTCCGCTGGGATTCCCAGCACATGGTATCAAGCCTGGCTTTATTGTGTGGGCTCTGGAGATGAACTCAGGTTCTCAGGCATGAAAGGTGAACACTTCACCCACAGTGCCCCCCCAACCAATTTGCCAGAAATGTTCATAATCGAAATAGCTTCTCTGTCTAAGAAACAGCCTAGAAATTACCATTGGATATTAAGTCCAGGTCTCCTACACAGGGTCTCCTACACGTAGAAAGGGAAGGCCTGGCCACATGAGATCAAGTGCTTCCGGCAGTCACAAAACCAGTGTCCCATCCTGCTCCTCGTCTCTTTGTTCTCGGACATCACTTTCAGCAGGTGACACTTTCAGCAGTGACAAGGCACAGGACTGCATTATCGGTCCCCACCCCTAGAAGCCCATTTTCGCCTTTTGTAAACGTGCTGGCTAGCTCTTTGACTAAAATTTCCCTGTTAGGTTATTTCCTCCCTGATATGCATCCTGATTATGTTTGCGTAACCAGAGGGGCAAAGTACAGTTTGTTGCCTCCTGTGAGTGAAGGAAAGGCAGGAGGCTACGGAGGACTAAGGCTAAGCAGGAAGTGGGCAACAGGAAGGTGGTACCTCATCTGTCACGTGGATTTCATGGGTATAGTTTAGGCTCGCATCCAGTCTGTAAGAGAAAGTGTGTTGTGCGCTGTGATCCACAGCGTGTAGTTCACGCTCTAGTTCAAGATCCACTCGCGACTATTGTGGAAACTGACGGAGGCGACTTTACCTTATTAAGTCTCCATTTATTTATCCAGCAGCTGGGATTACAACGCTGACCTCATGGCATCACTGGGGGAAATTAATGAGATGCCAGACATGCACATTTAATAAAGCAGCTGCTGGTTTGGACTGTCTAAATGACAGTTATTATACAAATAAATATTTCTAAGCACGCGAAGCTCCCCAAATTAACAAGATGACGTCTATTGGCAGGTTTCCATCACATTGGGGGTACGTAGGTCATTAACGAAGCACGTCCCATTTGGGGAGAGCTAGAGATGAATTTTGTTACCAATTATATTCATGTCATCGTAGATCAGAGGTCTGTTTGTAGGTAGACCAGTTACCAGAATTTTCTCCCGCGGGTGATAAACCCAGCTCTCAGAGATTTTCCATTTCCTGACTTCAAATGTGAGGTGAAAACAAGTGTTTTTCTCTAATTTCTGAACGGTTGGCCATGTAAGTCTGTTGTGGACCCTGGCAGGCAGGAACAAAAGGGTTTCTGCTTCTCCGGCTCATCTCTGCTAGTCGCCAGCAAACGTACTTGAAATGCATTATGGCATGGCCCGTTATTGAAGGTGACTTTGATCTGCCATGCGGTGTCACTCAGCGCGTGCACTTGTGATAGGACCTTATTGACAGTTCCCGACTTGCCTTTGGAAGTGTCCATGGACTGGACTTTTGTGGATTTTGAGAAATTTCATTAATTCAGAGAAAATTCATTAAAACCACTAAGTTGAGTAGTTTCAAAATGCAATTTTTAGATCTTCATAAGAGATGTTCTTTGGGATTTGGGTTCTGTGAAGGCATTTAAAAATAGCTTCTTAAACAAAATAACCTAAAAAGTCGCAGAAAATGATTCCTCAAATCTCCACAGTCATTTTATTCTGAATTCCACTTATGCTATGGGTTTGTCTACAATCATACTGGTACCTAAAATTTGAACATCTAACTTTCATTGTGCTGGAAAAGACATCCGGTGGTCTTTTGCTACAGGATGCAATAATCGCCTCCACACAGGCCTAGCATGCACTCATGTGGAATTCTTTTTTTTTTATTTTATTTTATTTTAAATTTATTTATTTATTTATTAAAGATTTCTGTCTCTTCCCCACCGCCGCCTCCCCTTTCCCTCCCCCTCCCCCAATCAAGTCCCCCTCCCTCGTCAGCCCAAAAAGCAATCAGGGTTCTCTGCCCTGTGGGAAGTCCAAGGACCACCCACCTCCATCCAGGTCTAGTAAGGTGAGCATCCACGAAACTGCCTAGGCTCCCACGAAACCAATAGGTCCAGTAGAATCAAAAACCCGTTGCCATTGTTCTTGAGGTCTCAGTAGTCCTCCTTGTCTGCTATGTTCAGCGAGACCGGTTTTGACCCAGGCTTTTTCAGACCCAGGCCAGCTGGCCTTGGTGAGTTCCTGATAGAACATCCCCATTGTCTCAGTGTATGGGTGCACCCCTCGCGGTCCTGAGTTCCTTGCTTGTGCTCTCTCTCCTTCTGCTCCTGATTTGGACCTTAAGATACCATCTTACACCTGTCAGAATGGCGAAAATCAAAAACACCAATGATAGCCTTTGCTGGAGAGGTTGTGGAGAAAGGGGTACACTCATCCATTGCTGGTGGGAATGCAAACTTGTGCAACCACTCTGGAAAGCAGTGTGGAGGTTTCTTAGGAAATTCGGGATCAACCTACCCATGGACCCAGCAATACCACTCTTGGGAATATACCCAAGAGAGGCCTTATCACACAACAAAAGTATATGCTCTACTATGTTTATAGCAGCATTGTTTGTAATAGCCAGAACCTGGAATTCTTTTTAAAGTAACATCTTTTTCGGAGCTACAATTGGCAGTTGGATGTTCTTTAATTCCTAATAGGTTAATAAGAACATATGTAGTATGAACTAATGTGTAAAAGATGCTATTACACCAAAAGAAAGCCAAACCGTTGTACTAGTACGTGAACACAACCACATGTAGCAGACAAATTACTGCAGGTTGAAGAAAGTGTGAGCAATGGTAAGACACCTCAACAAGACCAATATTAATAAAGATGCCTAATATTTATTCTTTTCTTGTAGTTTCACAGTAGTAAAGTTCATCCTAAAATTAGAAATTTTCTCCAACATCTTCAAAAAAGGAAAACGAATTGCAGTTTTTATTTTCTTGATCAATAATAATTGCATTGGGATCACATGTTACACCAATTTAAGTAATTTTCCTCCTTCTTTCTTTTCTTTCCTTTGGTTCCTTTCTTTTTTCTTTTTCCTTTTCTTGCCTTTTTCTTTTTTTTAGGAAAGCTCTCACCATGTAGCCCTGGCTGGCCTAAAATTTTCTTTGCAGAACAGGTTAGCCTTGAGATCCACCTCTTGCTGCTGCCTCCCGATTAGTGGGCTTTAAAAACAAGTCCAGTTAATCCTTTTCTTTAAAAGATTCTGGCGTGCTATTTATGCACGTAAAGAACTCCTTGGCCCATTGGTTATTTTAAAGGTTCCCTCTGCCCTTTACCCAATTCTTTTCCTAACGCAGTGGATCTTTGGGAACTCCCCCCGCCCTGCTGGTTATATTTTTGTGGTGCAGAATCATTTCTCTGGGATACATCGAACAACTTTCTTAAAATAACGATGGTTAAATGGTGAAACAATGAGGGAGTGCCTCGTATAGTTTTGGAGAAGGGATTTAGAGGCTCAAACTCAGACATCTGAGGCTAAATTAGACCTCAGACCTTAGACTAAGGCCTATTTCCTAACAACTGTGAGCTTCGCGGTAACTCACATGTTGCATTGCGAAAGGCCCTTTCACCTCCTGAAATAGCCAGTGGTTGGGGTGCCCACCTGTGACTTCCTATCAGAGCATAATAACCTGCCGCTGGCAAAGCTAAGATTAGATCAGCCTGTGACTTAGTCATTACTCGCAAAGAGGCTCTCAGTAGTACTTTCGCCAATTTCATTCTTATATTTTGTAGTTACCCCCGTGTATACTGGGTAACAATTTTAATGTAATTATTTACATGGCAGGTTTTAGGTTACTAGTAAAACTGTGTTTAGTAGTCCTTGACAATCACTTCAGGCCTTTATAGTTTACATTCAACACATCCGTACCTATGAACCAAGAAATATTTTCAATAAAATTGATCTTTTATTTTGTATCATGGTAGAATTTCTTAATGCTGTTGATAGCTTCATTGATTCAAAAAAACCCTGAGAATCTTCTTAGTTATTCATGATGGGTTTGGGCAAAAAGTTGATGTTAGATTTATTTTTACAAGCTACGTGCTGCTCCTGATTAGAGTCTACGTGGTGGGGAAGAGTGGCCTGGGAATGATCGACATGACGTCACAACAGCTGTGCTTGTTGGTCAAGCATGGTGAAGGCCCCAAAGAGGACTTTTAGGGAAATCGGATTCCAGCTTTTTTT
The DNA here is from genome assembly GCF_014885135.2 of Alexandromys fortis. Taxonomy (NCBI): domain Eukaryota; kingdom Metazoa; phylum Chordata; class Mammalia; order Rodentia; family Cricetidae; genus Alexandromys; species Alexandromys fortis. The sequence goes on from NW_026067938.1 coordinate 8,773,519, forward strand.
TTTTTTTTTTGTCAAAACAAATCAACTAACACAGAAGAAATGAAACCATTCCTGTGTGTAGGATACTTTACTGAACCGTTTACTTGCCTTTCTTATTTCTGTTTCAGCGTTTCCCTGTATCTTGAAGTCCTTTAACGTCACATCTCATGAACTCATGAATAATTTGGCTCTTTCTGTAGCAACATAAAGACTCCCATGAAGTCAGATTGTATCTATTATGTGATAGATAGCATCCCATATGTGACATTTCCATGTTCAAGCATCCACATTCATCAGGGAAAGAATGAATGGTGTGGAGCTTCTGTCTTGAGCGAATTCGGTGTATCAGACGACAGCCACACAGAGAGGTCCCGTGAATCTGGTGTCTCAGTAGACAGCTGCACAGAGAGGTCCCGTGCATCCGGTGTATCAGAGGACAGCCACACAAAAGGGTCCCATGAATGCGGTGTCAGAGGACAGCCACACAGAGAGGTCCCTTGCATGAAGCAGCAGAATGACCTGCTTGAGACTAGGTTGGGGCTACTTAGCAAAACTGTCTTAAACAGCAACTGCCTCACCCAACAAAAGACAACAAAAAGCAAAATCAAAACCCATTACATGGCACTTCAGATCTGATTATGCTATTACAGATCAACCAACTATAATTCAGTCAGTGTGTCCTGGGAAAAGAGGCAAGGTTTAGTGCCACAGATTGTGCTACATTGGACACAGTCATTAGTGAAAGCTGGGAGCTAGGAAACAAATCAAGAGACAAGTAAATAAGAACAAAAGCGTGTGTGTGTGTGTGTGTGTGTGTGTGTGTGTGTGTGTGTGCTGATTCCATTCAAATGGAGGCCATGGTTTGTGCACAAATGTGGAGTTTTTCATGTTTATGATATATGCAGGAAAGTCAATGTGATACATTTTGTCCTTTTACCCTATAGGAAAGAGAGATGAAACCAAGAAGGGAGATAAGAACAAAATGTAGTTTAGTATTATTAACTAAAGGAATTAATGTAAATAGGAAGAATCCGGATAAAGCAAAATCAACCAGTGACAGAATGGAGAAGAAACTATAACAATAGGCCCCTCATTTTGTTTGTTGCTGTATTTTCCGCCTGTTTAAAACCAAACCCAGCCACGTGGTAGGGAAGTGCTCGACCTCCGAGCTATTCTTCCGGAGCTTGGTCTTCATCACTGAATGGGGGTAACGACTGGGATTTATTGAGCACATGCTACGTAGCAAGTACCGTGCTAAATTACTTCTTTATTAACTCACTGGATTCTCACTCATTACATAGACTTGATTATTGTGTCTATCTTACGAAAGGTCCATGGAGGATGGGGGAGATGAGGAAATTTGCCTGAGGTGGTGTATTTATAGTTAAATGCCTGATGCAGCATTTGACCTCAGCGTGTGTCATCCCAGAACCCCAAGGACTTAATCACCACACCCTCATGAGCCTAATTAATTTGCTCTACACGGTCTCCAGTCAGAATTCGTGTAGCTATGAAGACGGTGGGAGGAAACAAATCAAGATGGGCACAAACACATCATAGCCATAGACTTGCTGCCTACACAAATTTGCAGATACTGGTCCAAGGAAAGTCGGCTAACATAGTTATAAAGTGGTCTGACAAGGCTGCTCTGTCTTATGGTAATGGTCTGAAAGGAACAAAAGCATCAGGCTCTTATGGTTATATCTACTCAGTGGAAGACTGCTTTGGGTGAAATTCTGTTTGCTATGTTCTCATCACAACCAAGTATTCAACATCGTGCAACTTAAGGGAAGATGAGCTTGTTCAGGTTCAGTTTTGTGTCACAGAAGGGCTGGCAGCAGGTTGACACCTCTGTGTGTGTTGGGGGTGTCTTGGAGCTTGCTATCGTCTCAGCAGACTAAGAAGCAGAGACTGTGGGCAGAGTCAGCCTCCCGCATCCTCTAGTTCTGCCCTGTGCCCACTATCAGGATCTCATAGTCTTCCAAGGTTGCCGCCAGGTGGGCACCATGGACCAGTCTAAAGACATGCACCAATGAGTGGATTTCACATTCAAGTCATCATTGGGAGTGACAGTCATTATGTCACGTAATGAGGATTCTTTGGGTGGGGAGGGGATGCACACAGATGTCCACATGTAGGCATCCTCTGGACTTCTCTAGTTTCCTTCTCCTCAGCAGTTATTCTTCCACTCTTTCATTGCTCTTCTCCTTCCTGCCCATCTCTTACTCATTTTTGTCTTGCTAAAGCACTATATATTAATAAGAATATAACTTCTCAACTCCGTGTCTAGGAGTGGTATATTTTATGGAATACTAGGAGAATCACATCTAGGACTTTTTGGATGCTGGGAGCTGCCAAAAAAAAAAAAAAATGAACAAGAGGAGTGTGGGTTATTCTCTGCTAAAGGGAACCTGGAACCCTGGGTCTAGAGCAAAGAAGGCAGACTTGATAGGATCTCTTCTGAGTTGCAAGAATATTTCTTATACGTTTAGGCAGAAAGTTTAGTATCTCATTTTGGTCAGGAAGGCTAGTATCACATACCTCGAGAGACAGGTTTGGTGGGGTTAGAGGCCAGTGTAGTCTAGTGTACAAATGAAGCCTGGGTAGGAAAATTCTATACAGTTTTAGAGTCCCAAACCTTCATAATGCCAGCAAGAACCAGTTGTTTAGCAAAGATAGTCTATGTGTGGTTCACAGGAGATGGAGGGCAAGGTAAAGAATGGGAGCAGTGGGAAATTAGAGATAAATAGCAAACATGAAACCATAGATGGAAGTTGGAGTAGGCTCTTGAACATTTGGCAAGGGTTTATGGCAGACAATCGGGAGGAGGAAAAGAGGCATTTGCAGTCCTAAAAGAGAAATTTCAGGTCACACGAGGAACACAGGAGGACGGCTACGCTGTCTACACAAAGCAGTGGTATGGATATGCACCCTGTGCCGTCTTAAACATTAAACTGAAGATGAATTGCCATCTTTCCTCAGATTCCTGGTGGTCCAAACTGAAAAGTTAAACAGAATAATTTACAAGATTTTTGCTATTTATAGAGGAAACACACCCAGATGTCAAATGTTAAAATCACTTTTCATCACAGATCAAGCTTAAGCAAAGCAGGGAGCAGAGAGACCCAGTTGAGAGGAAAATGTATAGGGTCCTTTAGGATGCTATTCTTTGGCACGTTTGAAAGAGTTCTTATTTCTTTGGGCCTGAAGAGAATACTATAACCACCAACATTCTAATAAATTTGCTTTTAAGATCCTCAAAAATGTTTAAAAGCTTAGTATAAATTGTACTCTGTGTATACAAAGTCAAGCCCAATTTTACTAGACTGACATTTCGGTTATGGTAAGGAGTCATCAGAATACAAATATACCATAGATAATAGATTTATGGCCACATGGCTTCTATTTATTACTCTTTGGGCACTGAACAAGTACAGGACAGATAAAGAAAATAGACATTTGAGAGAGGCGAATTCCTTTCCTATTGCCTATCACATTCTGAAACAGAATATACTTAATGTCTCCCCTTCTTTAGTTCAGTAAGTTTATTTTCTTAGAATACATTCTTTGACTTCATTCGAAAGACCTAACTCTGATTAAGCACTATGTTGGAAGTGACCTAACACACGGTTGTAGTTAAAATAATGAGACTCTCTAACCATACAAGAAATTCAAATCTGGAAATTCAAAACATCACCAACAGCGATGTCACGTAGTCTCCATCTCTGGGAGGGTGGGTGACCATTCTTGTCTAATATGACTAAGTGATCTGGCTGCAACACGGACATTTAGAAATCATGACCAGGCATAGACTTTTCATTCTGTGGCTCATTTACCAAGAAATATTGTGAGATCCCAAATCCGGTCCGGGTTTCATTTGGACCTAATGTTGGTTATTGGCATTATGAGGCTGCTATTCATGGTAGACTGCAAAGTAAAAGGCATACCTTACTGTCCTGTAGAATATATTATCACACGGATAATCAGTGAAAGGTTTCAGAACACTGAAGAGATATTGTGCTTTTCTTCTGACATATAATAGGAAGCTGATAGTACAACCATCCCAGATTAGGTTATGGTTAGGGTTGTGTTAACCTACTTCATTTCACAGACCTCTCCTAGGGAGTATCTACTTTTTTTTAATGTGGAGATGTGTTTTTTTTTTTTTTAAGGAAATCAGCAAAACGATATATTCCTGAATACACACATTGAAAATATATTATTCAGTGTATCTTACCTTCATAAAAGTCACTATATTGCAATATAAATTAATGCAGCAATTGCTCTGTTGTTACCTGCTGCTGTGTGATTCACCAGGGACTTCAGCAAACTCTCAGAAAAGGCAGCCAGATGTGCTGCAAAAGCCATTGATTTTGATGAACTCAGATAAGATGACATCCTTGAAACCATCCACATTACTTTTAAGCTGGTTTTAAAAGGCTAATCTGTCTGTGTTTTTGGTTAGGAGAATCTACCTTTATGTATAAGAACAGTGGCCAGAAAGGTAAGCCATTGTCTAGCTACTGAGAATATCCTGAGGGTTCCATGGAACTTTCCTGGCATGGCTTTCCTACCCTAGAAGAAACTGCCACATGTGAACTTGTCTGCAACCATGGGGATTCAGATGCATCAAAAGACTCATGATATTTATCTTCGGTTATAAAAAATGATATGCCTTCTTAATATTGCCAGCAAAAGGCACGTTTGAGGATCTGAAAGAGTAAGTGGTTTTGGATGACAACTTAGCATAATTGTCATTATTTCATAATGATAGAGTATGGCACATTGATAGACTGGCTGTTTTCAATGGAAGGAAATGGAGAAATTGTCATTGCCCAGGAGAGCTTCCTCCAGCCTTCTAACTTTCTCTCCTGAAAACACGCCAATGGTTCAGTGATGTACTTCACTTGGAAATGGGTTGCAATACCCTCAGTTCCCAGGGGTACCACCCTCTTCCTGAAACTTGGAAAACAGACTGATAGCTGGCCTAAGTTCCTCCAGGTACTTAGGGTTAGATTGTATCCCCTATTTATCCAGTCATACTACTACAGGACTCTCTTTCCACCAAACAGAAACACAGAAATACTTTGTTTCCAGAGTCACTGGTGTATTTTCCCAACCCTTCCCTGTCCTAGCAAATCAATTCATTATGCTTTTCTCCTGTTAGTCTGCCAACCCCCAAGAAGACAAGGGTAAGAAAATGACATCATTTCTCTCCCCTGTAGCAGGGTTACTTTTCTTCCTTTTAAATTCATAAAACAATATGCATAATTTGCTCTCAAGATATATTTATGGGAAATCAAGATTGACCATTAGAATGAACTGTTTATCATATTTTATCAGATTTTATATGCGTGCAAACAAAATTTTGATTTTCCTGTCAGTGCTTCTTGGAAGACAACACAATAGGATATCCTGGGAGTTTGGGGGCAGCAGGAACTTTCCCCGTGGTTGTGTTTCTGCTTTAGTCCTATTATGATTGCAAATCACATTATTAATTTGGCCTTATTTCTACAAACTAGTTTTCTGCGTACTTGTTTTACTTGGAGACAAGATTCAATGATTACTAGCTTAGCTTTTATTTTTGTTTTCAGGAAGTGTAGTTTTCAAATATGTTTCAAAACTGTCCAGGAAAACAAGTTTTGGGCTGAGATGAAACCATCAGTTCCCTCCACAGCCTTTGCATAACCTCGCCAGGCATTGTAATTCTTCCTGGTCTAACTACTAGTATGTACAAAGTACATGATGATCGAATTCTTTTCTTTCTGTTTTCTACCAAAAAGACATAACTCAGCAAAAAAAAAAAAAAGAAAAGAAAGAAAAGAGAAGGAAAGAAAAAAAGAAAGAAAAGAGAAGGAAAGAAAAAAGAAAGAAAGAAGAGAAAAAGACAGAAAGAAGAAAATAATTATTTACTCCTTGCTTTGAGGTGAATGGCACTCTATGCAAAGACTAAAGGTGAAACAACATATTGGAAATAAAAGACAATGAAGATGCTTATCTCTTCACACTATTTGTCATTCATTCATTCATCAGCCATTCATACACACAGCATGCATTATTTGCAGTGCCAGTGCCAGGGGTTAAATGCAGGGCCTTAGGCAGGCTAAACAAGCACTTGCATTAAGCTACAGCCCCAGTCTGTACTTGGAGGACACTAGTTTGTTTTCTGGCCATCCACATTTTAAATAACCACACAGAAACTACATTAGCTACAATAGTGTTTGGCCAATAGCTTAAGCATATTGTTAGCTAGGTCTTATATCTTAAATCAACCCATTTCTACTTATTTGTGTATCACCACGTGGTTGTGGCTTACCAGTAAGTTTCCATATGGCATCTGTCTCTTGCGTTGTCTCCTGCAGCAGCTCCATGGCTTCTCTTTGACTCCTCCCGTTTACTCCTCTATCTGCTTGGAATTCCCATCTTGCCCTATTCTGCTAAGCCAGTGGCTGAAACAGTTTTATTCATTAACAAATAAAAGCAACACATAGACAGAAGGACTTACCATATCATCTCCTCTTTTCTGTCTAAAGAAAAAGGAAGGTTTTAACTTTAACACAGTAAAATTACATATAACAAAAGTTATCAAGCAAGAATTATCATTACAATATTTATGTCTATTTTTATCTTTTATCATAACTAAGGAAAAGTATAACTGTAGCTTTCTGTTCTTCAACTCCATCAAAGATTCCAGAAGGATATAATATTACCTAAGAAAACAAGAAGTACATTGTAAACAATTTCCAAAACTCTAGAATTGACAGAGATAGCTTGCTACCTGGACAATTATCTGAAGTTCTTTTGTAACATTGGAGAATCCATCTTCAGCCTACAAGCCCATAGTATCCAGCAGGCTTTTCCATGAAGCAGGAAATTTCAATGACAGTTCCACCTATAATGGCAGTTTTTTGTCACTTTCTCCTGCATCCTGCAGAATGTTTGACAGAGTCTTTCATGAAGCAGCAACCCCAAAGGACTGTCTCACCTTTAGGCAAGTTTAGCAGTCATTTTTCTGTGGGTTCTGTATGTCCAGTTCACATAGCATAACTTCAAGCAGTTCAGGCAAGAGTAGTTTCTTGCCAAAATGGCTAGCAAACTCCATAAGGAGACTTTTCAATGCCTATCATCTTCTTGAAGTAGATTGGTGCTGCGAGGAGCAGATGTATCTCATTGTCATGAAAAGTCCTAAGTTCTTAAACATTTTAAATGTCATATTATGTTAATCTTTGAAAGGTTTAAAGAATAGCTATCTGTCTGAAATGTATCTCTGTACATCTAGAAAACCTAAGTAACATGACTATAAGCTTGACTATTATTGACAACTATTAACCTGTATTTCTTAATTATACATTACATTTTAAAATGAGCTGCACAAACCACATACCTTAATTAAGAGCAGAAAAATATATATAACAAAACTGACCTTAAATTTGTATCAATAAGCCAAGATCAATATCAGTGCAAAGTATTCATCTCTATAGTGTATCTCCCTTTAAATGTAAACAAACATTTATAAACGCTCAAGTTTTAAGTGAATTTAGTAGGCCATGTTAGTGCCAATTGTTGACAGAGGTTTCTGTCCTGCCCAGTTCTACAGTCATTCAGTTCAAAAGAAACACAAAGAGGCCTAAATTAATTATAAACTGCTCAGCCTATTAGCTCCGGCTTATTATTAATGAACTCTTACAACTTACATTAACCCATAATTCTTGTCTGTGTTATCCGCATGGCTTGGTATCTTTTATCAGTGAAGCATTCTCATCTTGCTTCCTCTGCATCTGAGTGTTGACTGTAGTCTGAACTTTTCCTCTTCCCAGAATTCTCCTATTCTCATTGCCCTGCCTATACTTCCTGTCTGGCTACTGGCCAATCAGCATTTTACTAAACCAATACAAGTGACAAATCTTTGTAGGGTACAAGACCATTGTCCCACAGCACCAGCCCTTTCTCATTTACTATAGTCATCACTAATTTTGGTCTTCATTCACTGATCCAAGCAGCAATGGGAAACATTTTAATCTCCCCAGTGTGTATTTTAATATACTTGAAGAAGAAACTCCTGTGGGATTTTCAGCTTCTGGCCAACAGTTAAATATAGGCATATGATTCACTGGAGAAAAACCACAGAATTCTATTTATTATCTGAAGTCTCAAGTGCCTAGTAAAAGACATCACGTATCTGAAGTGACAACCTATTGATGATACTTGCTAGTGGGATGCTCAACTTCATAATTAAAAAGCATTTAAAAAGATCAACTCCTTCTAGGTGTGGTGTGTATGCCTTTAATCCCAGCACTTGGGAGAAAGAAACAGGTGGATCTCTGTGAGTTCAAGGACAGCCTGGCCTACAAAATGAGTTCCAGGACATCCAGATCTACATAGAGAGACCCTGTCTTGAAAAAACCAAAAGAGCAAAACAAAACAAATCAGTAACAACAACAACAACAATTTTTTTCCATATTGTGTTTCTAGATTCAGTGATACAATGTAATACAGTCTCATAATTCTTTATTTCACCTAGTTTTCCATTTAGGATCAAAGAAACAACTTATTTGGAGACAAAATTTCGCCCTCATGAATGTGGACACTTAAGCAGGCATGCTGGCACCTGCTTGTCTCTGTAGCATTTGTGTAGTGTAGTCAAGAAGACAATAGGAAGGTGAGTCCAAGGCCAGCCTTAGCTGCCTAGGGAGATTTTTGTCTGGGAAACAAAAATAGAAACTTAAAGTCCTCTAGAAATGATCACAGACTAGAGGTTGTGCAATGGATAATATTTATTTATAATTTTAGTAGTGCTAACATACAGTGTATGTAGATAGTGTGGTTCTTTTCAGTCATGAATGCCACACTGAAGTATATGAAGAATACATACCAAATGTAGACAATTTACTGAAATCCTATAATGAAGGTTATTCTTACCAAAATTGCCCCTTTTCATTCTCATTAGGAAGGAGTATTGCTCGTGTTGCCAGAGACAGAAGAGATAAACAGAGGGCAAAGAAGAAAACTGATAATACTAATCCTAAAATCCAATCATAAAATAACTTTACTCTGTGGATATTTTCATCAAAATTCTCCCCCTTAGATGTTATTTCCATTATTGACTTTAAATTGTAAATTCACTTAACTAGCTGACCACGAATTAATATTTTCTTACAGATCACAAATATCCAGAAACTCATTTTATTTAACATATCATTTATTCCAATTTATTTTAATCATATTTAAGAATATAACCTGCTTGCTTGCGGGCTAGAAAACTCGACAGCCTTGAGTGTGGCGCATTGATACGCTGAGCTAGAGTGGCAATCTGAGAACGGGTATCTTTCTAACTCTTGATCATTTTGGGGACCTGGTGCCTAGTGTAGTTTTCGTTGTGCAATTCTGAGGGAATATAGTCACTGATGAAGCCCTTCTCCAGACAACTCACCATACAACCACCGAGGGTCTGTCACCAGACAGTGTAAGAGACCAACTGCCAGACTCAGACACAGGCCTGTTTCTCTTGGTTTCTCTTGGGGCAGCTCTGAGACGTGGCTGAGGGATTTTATCTGCCCCAGCAACCTTAGTTCACCTGCACGTTTGCCTCACCCTCCCAGACTTATTGTTCCTTCCTGGGAAACCCTGGAGCTTTCCCCAGGCCAGGGCATATTCTTTTCCTCCAACGCCTGTTTTCTGCCTCCCTCTAAGCTTCCCCTACTTTCATTTTCCTCTATAAACCTCTCCATGTTCCTCAGTTTCCCCTGCTTCTCATATTTGTCTGCCTTTCCCAGTCCATTGCAACAAACTCTGAGCGAATACAAAGGAAACTTCCCTTTGTTCCTGTAGATGCAAAAAAAAAAAAAAAAAAAAATGAAATGGAGTTTGCACTTGCTTCCCTTCAGCTGCTCTCAGAAGGGATTTATGCTGCTTATCAGTTGAAAGCACTTACTTCCGGTAGTCATTTCTGCTCTGTGTTTATGATGGGCAATTATAAATCCAATTTGATAATTTTTCTATATATGCCTGCACCTTATTTGACAAATCTGCAAAATGCTGAAAGTGGTCTTACGAATAGGGGACTCTCTCATTTGGCTGCTGCTGGTCCCTCTTTATTTGTCATGGAACCATTACTTTTGTGTAGAACAAACAATAGAGTAAACCTTTTCATCTTAACTGTATTTCATTAGTTTTTAAATACATGGCCATTTATTTATATTTATTATTTTATTAAAAATGGAAATAATTTATTTCTGTGCATGAGTGTTTTGCTTTGTCTGCAAACCACGCGTGTGTCTGATGTCAAAGGGGTCACCGGATTCCCTAGAACTTGAGTGACAGAAGGTTGGGAGCTGCCATAGGTGATGAGAATCAAACCCAGGTCCTCTGGGAAAGCAGGCAGTGCCCTTAACCATTGAGCCATCTCTCCAGCCCCTATTTCATTTTGATGAAATGGCTGGTAACAGCAAATAAAGTGCCAAAGTTAGAAACATTTTTTAAAAAAGTAATAGAGAGATTGAAATGAATTTTAAAATTTGGTGCAGATTTTTCATGAGATGATTTAAATGTGATTTTTCACTTTTGGAAAAAAGCTTAATTTGAATTATACAACTTTGCTGCCCTTCACTAAAACAAAAAATAAAATAAAATTGGTCTTTACTGACCTATTATTAAAGAATCTGTGTGGTATGTGTGTATGTGTGTGTGTGTTTGAGGGGGAGGGACCACTGACATGTCTCTCTTCCTTTCTTTTTATATACTCCCAAAACTCGTGCAGGAAAACCCACTTTTTCTAGTCTAAATAATAGATTTAATCCCTTCCTATAGAAAGATAGTACATGATTCTTTCTTATGATTATTATTATATGCTGCAGAAGATAGAATCACTTCTTGTCATCATCACATTCACTGTTAAAGACTGAAAATGGAATACAGTCAGCAGAAATCCATTAACTTTTGCGTAAGGATGGAATTTTTTCTTCGTTAGTCTGTCCCAGTGTGCATCAACTCCTGTGTTTATGAATTGCATGCGTTTGGAAGAGCATAATAGGTTTCTGCTCTTTCTCAGTGCTTTGGAAAAAAAATCACCAAAACAAAGTTTTAATGCTAGAGAAAAACCATATGTAACATAATAAAACAAGTTACAGCCTTCCTAGATGGAGGGGAAGGCAAAAGCCCACGCAGTCTTTGGTGGCAATCTATTTCTCAGAATTGAAGTAATTCAGTTTGCATTTGTCAAAAAATTATTAGTTGCAAATCAGTTTTACTGCTGATTCCAAATAATTTTTTTTCCTACTTGTGATTTCCTTGGGGTAGCTGCATCTGTGTTAACATCAGAAAGTTTCTTGCTCCTTGCCTAAGTTTTGCTTTGGTTTCTGAGGCGATGGACTGAGCCTCCATCTTGCCTGCTTTTGCTTTAGACCCTAGTTTTGTAGGTGAGATGGTAACCCCAAGATGCTGGCTAAATATTGTGTGTGCTTTGGCCCAGTTCAGGACTGAAACTGTTGAAACTTGCTGTATTACCTCCTGGTGGACCAGATCAGCATTTTAGCTGTCTTTCCAAGATGATAAGGCTTAAAATAAGCAATTGCCATGCTAAAATCATTCGTGACATAAAAGAAGAAAACTAATCCACAAATGAGATTGTAATAATTATAGCTCGAAAATATCTCTCAGTAGTCTACACTCTTAACTAATCAAATTTATTCATTTTTTTAGTCTCCCTATTAGTTTTTATCCATATGAGTACATACTTTTTATTTAGTTATGATCACGGTAGTGATTCAAATTTCTACACAAGATTTACTACTGTAAGAGAAAAGAGAAAGTTTATGTCTTACTGCCAACATTGGAACTAAAGAAATTTATCAAAGAATATGCTATGCGCCTCTTACTGTGCTAGATGGTGGGTAGGTAGCACCAGAAATTTCCGGCTTTCTAAACGTGGACATGAGCTCCCTTGTTGAGAAAAACATTATTTCACTGCCTCTAAATGGAAGATCCCTGGAAAGGGTGGAAACAGCATTTTTACTTTGCAAATATTTTTTTTTTTGTGTGTGTGTGCCTGTTAGTTTTTGTTAACTTGACGCAAACTCGAGTTACCTGGGGAGAAGGAATGTCGGTTGAGGAATTGCCTCCATCAGAATGGCCTATGGGCCACTGTGGGGGGCATTTTCTTAAAAAATGATTTTTAGCGAGCACTCAGTCCACTTGTGGGTTGAGTGTGATACTCCTGGGTAGGTGGTCCTGGGCTGTGTAGGAAAGGAGGCTGGGCAAGTAGTGTCAGCAACTTTTTCCCTAGGCCTCTGCTTTCAGTCCCTACCTCCAGGATCCTACTTTGAACGCCTGCCCTGGCTCCCTTCAATGATGGACTCTAATCTGTTAGCCAAATAAACACTTTCTTCCCTAAATTAGTGTCTCTTTTGTTTATTTGTTTTTATGAGACACGGTTACTCTGTGTAGCCCATGCTGTCCTGGAGCTAGCCCTGTAGACCAGGCTGGCCTCGAACTCAAAACTCAGAGATCTGCCTGCCTCTGGCTCCCTCCTGAGTGTTGGGATTAAAGATGTGCCCTACCACCACCCTGTCCCTGAATTAGTTTCAGTAAGTGTTTGATCACAACAGAAAATAAAACTAGGGTAATATTTTCACAAGATCTCTAACATCGCCCAAATCAACTCGCAACTGCTCCCTTGACTGACCCTCCTCACTACCCGTTCTCTTACCAGTGATGACTTGAAAGTCTTTCAGTGATTTGGGTATAGCTCAGTGGTAGGGTACTGAGGACTCTAGTAAAGTACATCATGGGTAAAATCAAACAAAATACAGCTATCCTGTAAAAGAAATCAGCTTAGAGCCAGGCACATTCAGCCTGAGGCTGAGGGCCTCGTGGGTTCCGGGATAGATACGCATTCGGCCTAACACATTTGCCTCTAGACTGTTACAAGAGGAATGTTAATCCGGGAAGAGATGGGATTGCTGTTTGCATTTTCAAGAGATTTTTATATGACATGACATGATTTAAGTTTGATGGCTAGGTAACCTACACCTGCTAAATTGTTAAAAGGAAATACAGAAGAAAAATGTACTTTTAGTGCTCGAAGGTCAAAATCTGGAGCGCGTGTGATGGGAATAGCTTCAGATGAATTACATACTCCATAAAACATGTCTTTGAACTGCCTTGCCGCTGCTTCTCGTGTTCTTTCTTCTTCATCATGTGCTCACAGAAACTATGTGAATAAACCACAGAGTCCTTGACAGGTTAGTTAACACAGACATGCCAGTGTCTTAATTACTAGCCATTCTGGAAGGGCATAAATTTGGTAAAAAGAACCTCAGGGGACCATATTTAACCTAAGTGAGCCTAAGTGAGTGTTTCTTTTATTCCTTCCTTTTTTTTTTTTTTTTTTTTGGTAGCAGAAATTTGAAGGACTGCATTCCAGGAAGGAGAGGTATGTGCTGGATTAAAGGATTCCTCATCTGCAATTATATCATATTAGAGCATGCCTACTTAATGTGTGTGCAAACACCTTGGAAAATTGTTCAGAACTTTGGAAGGAATTGAGTAGATAATCTTAAGGTTAAAAGAAGAGTGTGAAGTAGGAAATTGCAACACATCTTTCCTGAAGAAATGGTATTTGTTGGAACTTGGAGTGAGGGCCGGATACCTAACATCTCTTCTGAAGAATGGTCTATCCAGTCCATTGGAAATCAGAATCTGTCCAGGCAAATGCTCCTTCTCACGGGTTCAGTAACTATTGTGCGAATCCACCTCTATGAATGCCTCTGTAGGGCTAGGAAGTATTCTCTTGAGATGACCTTCTTCGTTACCATCTGCTTCCACGGCTGTCTAGAAACTCTCCTCCTGAAGAACTTTCATTATTCTGCTTTAGTTACTAAGGTGAAGACTAAATGAAGCAACTGGCAGAATTCTGGAAGTCTTCTTGATGTACTTGCATGTGAAATGTTCTTTGTTTGTTGGTTGCTGGCTGTTGTTGGTTGTGGTATTTTTAATGGATGGAGCTCGCGGGAAAAAGTGAGCCACTGTGTGTGGGCTTTGAGACTTCAGAAGTTGGCCCAACATCTTGCTACTCTCTGCTTCTTTACTGCAAATGCATTGTGACCAGCCACCCTCCTGCTCTGGCGGCCATGATATACTGCTCCTTCTTTGAACTGTCAGCCAAAATAATGCCTTCTTATCTTAAGTAGTGGTTTGCTGGGTATCTGGTCATAGTAACAAGAAAAGCCACAAATGCACATTGATCTTTCTTCTGGAGTCTTTCGGTCATAGGACATGCACAGACATGTTGATTTTTGGTATATAAAGAAGGACATATCTGCAGTTTTTCTAAAGTCACGTGACAATCTCCAAAATAGCGCATGATTCTCTCAATCAATTGATGATATGGAAAGAAAAATATTGAAAATATTATATTTATTTACTTTTCTTAATTCACTTATCATTATACACTCATTGGAATTACATACAGAAACTAGTCAGTGGTTGAAATTCTTGTTCGTTTTGATTTCCAAGGCATATATGCACATAAACAAAACTGTACTATTTCCAGAGGGCACTTAGGGCTTCGACTAATTAGAACCTTTCCTCTCATAATGTTTTAAGGAGGCGGCTCATTTCGATGTTGCTCTGGCACTTCGTGTCACAAGACAATTAAAGGAGGAAATGCCTGAACTGAGAAATTTTTCTTTTATTGTCTGACCCTAAGCACAGGGATTATTGTGTGAAACGCTGCTGTAAAAAACCCATGCCATCTTATTTGGCTGAACACAAAACATTAAATTGGGTTATCATTGAATATTTAATAGTTAACAAAACTTATATTCATTAATAGCTAATGCTTTGCTTTGAAACATGTATGGTCCTGCTTCCATGTGCCCTCAAGGCTAACTTCTTTGTTCTTTATACGACATTCAGCCATAGAATTAATCAGCCATGAGTTAGCTGTTCATCAGTTAAATTAGTGGCGAGGCAGAGAAGAGTAATGCTTGCTAGAATTTGCAGTTGTTCAGCAAAGCAAACCATTTTTGATCTTTTTTCTTTATTGTTTTGTTTTATACAATTAGATTCTTGTCCTTTTTCCCACTATGGGAAATAGTTATAAATTTGTTTATTTTTAAAGTTCAGAAATCTATAAAATTAGCATTATTTAATTAAGAGTGATATGAAAATAAGATAATGCTGATCTTTCTTTCTTTCTTTCTTTCTTTCTTTCTTTCTTTCTTTCTTTCTTTCTTTCTGTGGGGGAGGGGGGTTCGAGACAGGGTTTCTCTGTGGCTTTGGAGTCTGTCCTGGAACTAGCTCTTGTAGACCAGGCTGGCCTCCAACTCACAGAGATCCGCCTACCTCTGCCTCCCGAGTGCTGGGATTAAAGGCATGCACCCCCACCACTCAGTTTTAATGCTGCCTTTTGCATGAACTTCATGGGCAATAAATACTCGTTTGTATTGCCATTCAAATCTGAAATCAGCCTGAAACGCATCAGTGTGGCATGTTGGTGACATTGTCCCGTTCTAGTGAAGGTCTAGTTTTTAGAAATTCTCTTTGTTCTTGGCTGTGTTCTGTGACTCTCTGAGGTCTCCTTTAATGTGGAGGCTGATATTCTGGCCCACAGAGGCAGTGACCTGCTATAACTTGACCTACGTAACATTTCTGTCTTTATTCTGTTAGGTCCTTTGATATGCTCCGGGAGATGCCAGCATTTCATGGGAATGGGCAAGTCTGATTGCTTTGGTGATCAATAATGATTCTATGACATATTTTGAAGCATGTTGAGCAACATAAACTTGCCTTCCTCCCTCTCCATTTTTAGACACATGACTCTATTAAGGGAAATTTAATCCGTATGTTTCTGATTCCTTTACACTTAACTCATCAAAATGTTGTTTTGTAAGAGCGCTTTGAAGTCAGGGAAGCCTTTTAAGTCATTTTTTATGAGACTTTTTCAGGCCTCTTTTCTTCGGAACAGGAAGTGGCAGTTAGCCAACAGTTAACAAACTCAAACACCAAAAGGTTCAACTTGGGTTTTGAATCTCCGAAATGATGAGTGCTTGAATGGACTCCTGACATGACCCATCCTTGCTGTGTCTGACTGCCAATAGCCATCATAACGAAGTCGTAATTACCCAGACAACTCAAGGGTCCTAACCAACTGCCAACTCTCAAGTGTTTTTCTAATCAATCTACTTCATGCTAAATTATGACTCACTTAACTTTAAAGGGACTACTTTATTACCCGTTCAGCCTAGCTAGCATTTGTGTGTGTGTGTGAGAGAGAGAAAGGCTTCTGTGAGAGCTATTTAAATTGTCACTCTCACGAAGCTGGCTAGTTAAAAACTTTAAAAACCCAGTCACTAATAAAATCACACAGAGTTCAAGTTCACAGGACAAGCGAATGCTGATTGATCCTGAAGGCTTCCAGCCACAAAGACAAAGAGATTAGTACTGACGTCCAGCTCTGAGGACAGAAGATAACACAGATCCCGCAATGCTTTGGAAAAATAAAATGCACATTAAAATAAAGGACGAAGCATCTGGCCTCAGAAGTACTCATTTGATTTATACTCAGCAGTTGTTGTAAGTATAAACCAGCCTCGATTTCCCAAGAAATTGATAGCCTAAACACGTTACGGTGCTTCTCACTGCCTAATGCATTTGAAGTGATTCAGTCCAGAGCTGACCAAGCTTTGAAATTCTCCTGCTGCGTCTTCATTCAACAACCTGCAAGTTGTGCAACCATGGTTGTGCCAGAGAGTAGCAGCTGATCTAGGTTAAAAGCTTTGACCAATAGTCTCAAAGGAAGTCCAGAAAGGGGCAGTAAGAAGTAGTTGTAGAAACAAGGGTGTCAGTAAAGAGCAGTGATGGGCAGAGGTTCCTTGGAAGGCCATGGATGGATGGTGTAACTCTGTACTCTGCGTCCATTATTTACCACCTAGACCAGGGAGTCTGGAGCACATGGTGTGCTCATCTTTCTGAAGGTAAATAGACCAGGATAGCACATGACGTAAAGGCCCAGGCCTTCTGGCACTGGATCACACTGTCCAAAGCCTGACTCAGTCCCCCTGGCCATCAATGGACCTATGATCTTGAGAAAATGGCACTAATGATAGATCCCATCACTAGCCTGTTGTAAAGACTGAACGGGATGATACGTGTCCAGCCCCTGGTTGTGTCTGGATAAACATCAGCTGTCTTAATGAGGATGCTGCTGTGGCTATTGGGAAGAACTGACAGTTGTGATAAGGTAGCTGTCATTTAGATATGAGTCAACTCCAGAAGGGAGTTGTGAGTACCTTGTGTTCTTCCGTCTTCCCAGGCTTTCTCATCCACTTCCACGACATTAGGTGACTCTTGTTTATTGTTCTCTCACAGATGAATGTCCTTTTCCCTTGCTTCTCCCAGAATAAGGTCAGAAACCCACCATGGCCTATCTTTTGCTTTTCTTGCTAGGCTGCTTTCTTCCCATCTTCAAAATTTTCCCTCCTGTGCTTACAAGTTTGAATATTGTATTCCCCCTGATTTTGATCTCTTTACTTCTCGTCAATGTTGCAGAATTCTCTTGACTTTCTCATGCTCATTCTCTACAAAGGCTTCTAAGGAACTATAGCTGCTGGTTGAGGTGTATCTCCTCTTAGGATTTCCTTTGATCCCCCTTCTTTGCTACAACCCTCATCTTGCCACACTAGAAAGCCATTGAGTATTTATTCCTCTTCCTTTGAAAGTACTGAAAGGGAGAAACTGTGTCTTATGTCTTTGAATATTAGTCTCATAAGCCCACTCCCAGCAGAATTGAGTGTCCTGGAAATAGTTCACTGGCATGAACTTGGCCTTCATCTATGAATGATATGCCACCATGTTCTGTGGAAAAAACAGTGCATATTATATCTCTCGTATTATGTGTTTAGAATTATAGCTTGCTTTCAAAGCAGCTCTACCTGGCCAGGTGGTTTCCCTTATAGGTCAGAGTGTGGCACAGAGGACACACACACTGTTGAGTGGATGTGCACCATCAGACGACATACAATATCCAGCTAAGGCAAATGGGCCAGTGTTCTATGTGCTCGTCCAGGTATTTGCTTTAGTCCCTTAGGGTAATTTCCCACTCTTGGAAAAAATTCTTGCCTTGGGCTTCACGTTAGCCCTTTCAGATGCCACTGTCAAAAGCATCTTCTTCTTCTTCCAGCTTCGCTATTACCACTGTCATATTTTTCCTCTCTCACTTAGGAGTCTTGAGGAGCCCTGCATAGTCTTCAACTCCAAATGTTCTGTGAGCTGTGAGCGCTGTTGTGAGCACTTGGTCTGTAAGACCAAGAACTCAGCATTTGGTCGGCTCTGAGGAACTGCGGTTTCTAACCTGGGTTGACATGAATTCCAAACCCTATCTGCCTATCTGTCTGTCTGTCCATCTGTCTCTCTGTCTATCCACCCACCCACATTCCCACCCACTTACTCACCCACCTATCTATCTGTCTGTCTGTCTGTCTGTCTACCTCCCAGTCAGCCGCTGAAGAATGTCATGGATCACTGCTGTCATTTCTCTTCCTGCTCAGGGCTGTCACCTGAGATCTAGGCCAGTCCCTCTCTGCTGTAATCACAACACTCGCACATTGTCATGGAGGTCCTAAGGGCTGATTTTTAATTCTGCAGGTCACTTCTTATTACCTGGTTATGAAAGTGATCTAACGCTTGTAGAAATGATAAAGGACAAAATACAGCAGCATATTTTTAAGGCAAGGTTACAGATTATTCAATAAAATGTTTCTTTTTGTTTTTAGAATAAACATCTCTCCCTATCCCCTTTTCGCTCTTTAGTGTGTGTATGCATATGTGAGCAGAGAGGAGTGGTTTCGTGTGATGGGTATTGATGTAAAATTTATTTCTTTTTCTGCATTGCAGTAAAGTAATTTGAAAGCTGCTGTCTTAGAAACTGTGACGTAACCTCGGGCTTGCATGTTGATCAAGAAAGCCCAGCCACTCTGTAATAACAAAGAGCTAAACTAGATCGTGGCTTGGCACAGGCTCATGTGTCACGGGGATTTTACTAATCCTACTTTCAGTTTTTGTTCATGTAAATGGAAGACAAGGCTATATTAGATAACATATAAATGCCCACATCTAATCTGATTCATTTCCCTCTTAATTCTAGAAGCATCTATGGCATATTTACTGGGTGTCAGAGCCTATATTTTGTTGAGTTTTAAAGTGAGGAAAACAATGTCCTAGCGTTTCTGAGGCAGAAAAGAAGGTTCATGTCAGGGATTCCGCAAGCCTTTCCCACATCTGTGTACACTGGAGCCTCAGAAGCCGACAGTCTCTCCCCTTCCTTCCCCTTTGGGGTGTACTGAAAAACTCCCTTATAGTTTGATCATGTTGATTTGAAATACCTATACTGTCTCATGTCTGCGACAGTCTTCTCCAACAGAATCCCACTGAAAGGGACCAGAACCCTCCAAAGCACTGTTTTCTTTTTCTTTTCCCTCTCTTCTCTTAGATATCTTGTAATTTAACTTAAGATCATTCCCCATTGCTGGAGGAAATCTTCTTTTAAACATGATTACATACGTCAAGAATAGAGATGCTCATTTTTTTTTAAAAAAAAAACTAAGTTTTAGTATGTAATGGTTGTCCCTCTGCTTCCTGGTGGTTTATTTTGGTGACACATCCATAGCAACGGTGGTTCTATTTATACGCAAACAGAAGGAGAAACGTGGACTTTGGCTAACCTGGGTGTACAGAGCACACCCTGAATGTGATAGCAAGTGTGCCCACAAGTGGAGACACGGTTCAAAGTTTAGCAGGTTTTCCACTGAGTCTGCTCTGTGGGAGGGAATCCATCAGCTATTACGACACATCATGATTCAAACTGGAATTTTTAATTCATAAGATAAATTTTAATTCAGTAAAATATGAATCCCATCTCCACTCTATTTCTAGTTGCTGAACGCTAGCTGCTGTAGCATTTTGAGATCTTCATGTAGAGTCCTTTCTGAACACCCAGATGTAAACATTGCATGTTTAGTTATGATTAAAGTTAGGAGAACAAAACACCTGCTTTTCTGAGGGAAGCTCTTCCACGTTATTTGATGAGGAAATTTCTTACTTTCTTAAGTCATTTTAAAGTCAACATTAAAAAATAAGCAACATTAAAAAAATAATCACTAACTGCTGTGGACAATCTGAGTCTACTTAATAATCAGTCCAATAGAACAACAGTGAGGACTTCCAGTGTTCAATATTGTACAGACCATACTGTATTGGGCCTGAGGAGCTGAGACCCATTGATCAGATATTTGTACAAAGAACAAAGTAGAGGCAGTATCCTCTAAAACCTAGATCAGTAGGGGAAGTTACATTAAGTGTTCGGAGGCATGGGGAATTGCCTGTAGATTGTGCGGTACTGAGGATCATACAGGAGGGCAGAATCGTCCTGAGGCTGAAGGCACAATTTCAACTACTGGACAGGGAGACAGAAGAAAATTCTTTATTGTGTCGTCGATTGAGTGGCTGGCTGAGTGGACGCTGATTACCTGTTTCCTGCTCGATACACAAGCAAAGAGAGCTCTCAGCAGATCACAAGTGAGTCTGGGAAAGAGGAAGGATGCTCGAGTGTGCTTTGGTTATGTGCTGCTGTGTAACAAATCATCTCAAACTTCATGACTGGCCGTTGGCTAAACTGAGCTCTGCTGAGATGCCTCCCTCTGTGTTCATGCTGAGCTTATGTGAAGGGTTCCTCATACAGCCCAGCCCAGGAGATTGAAGATGGTCTCGCCTGCTTACTCAATCATAGTGTGAATGGCTGAGCAGTGAAAGCTTGTCTTTTATCTGGCAGGGATTTTTGTCCCATTTGGTTGTTGCAACAGAAAGATCTAGTTGGTTCGTAATGATGGTTCAGGGAAGGTAGATTCAGATGACATTCATTCTGACTGATTCTTCATGTCTTGTTAACACAGGAGACAATATAGGACTCAACCTAACTGAGATTCCGAGAAGAAGTAGAGTCTAAAGGCGCAGAGAATTTTAACACATAGGGATAGTTTGTAACAATATATCTCAGACTTGTAAGACAAAAGAAAGGAGCTGGGTTTGGCATTTTTTTTTTAGACTATTTCTACAGAGAGGAAGAACTAAAAGAAATTCTGGTTGGAGAGTTAATAATTGTAGCTAGAAGAAGTTTCTTTCAAAACTATTATCATGAAGAATATATATAACTAGGGTGCCATTCAAAAAATAAACGAGAAATAAATAACAGACAACATAACCCAGAAAATAAAGCCACCATAAGGTTCCAAAGTTGTTACTGGGTAATGCAACTTGCTAAGACATTGATTTTCAAAGAAATTTCCATTTCTGGGAAAAATGGTTTTGAAATGAAGATGTCATTGCTATCTTCCCGTGTCATAGGCTTTGAGAAAAACATATTTTACTGGAAATTCAAGCTGACATATTAGAAAGCTATAGCTACTGGACTGGGGCACATAGCTCAGTTGGTAAAATGCTTGCCTAGCATGCTTGAAGCCATGAATTCGGTTACCACCACCACATAAGCCAGACATTTAGAAGCAGGAGGATCAGATGTTCCAGATCATCCTTGGCCTCTGAGGGCCAGCTTGGTACACAAAAGACCCTGACTCAAAAATAATTTAAAAACTGAATTTTAAAAATTAGAAATTAAAAAAGAATGTTATAAATACTGGAAGAAGACATAAAGATTTTATTGTTTACAATAATATTAGCATTTAGAATATGTATCTTTAGTATTTGGAGATGCTTCTCTGAGCCTAGTATTCACTTAATTATTTAATGGGCTCAGTTTTAGGATAAAATCCTGGAAGAGTGCTGGGAACCTTTTATAATGGAAACAGAGTATAGTTCTTTGTTTTGAGAGATACTTTTGGTTTGTTTGTTTGGCTTTATTTTAATTATACTATGTAGTATACAAGATTATCTAATGTATAGAGGGCCATTATTTTTTCCTTCCAAGACCAGAAGCAAAGCCTATCCTTTTCTCCATAAGGAGACCATGTCTCAAACCAATACAGTTTGCTCTACCAAGCATCTGCTGACAGATAGACTCAAGCAAACAAAGGATAGCAAAACCTAACCTTTTCTCCATAAGAATCAGACCATGTCTCAAAACACTGTTTGCTGTACCAAGCATCTGCTGAAAGACAGAGTCAAGCAAACAAAGAGTTCCTGTTTACAAGATATGCCGAAATATAATTGACCCCCAAAGAATTGTCTTCCAATAGTCAAATTTGAAATATCATTTTACTGTGCAAGACATGGCTAAAATAAAGTCTACACCAATTTCAATCAATATTTCATTCCCAGTATAGTATTTGACTACTTCTATGTTCTGTATTTTCAACATGTACCCAAGTTTATAAACTTTTTAGTCAATTTTTCCATGTAGTCAGAGAAAGGAAGAATGCAAAAGAAGTGATAAGTAACTTTAATTATTGATTTTAGTGCTCAATAACTGGAAAGTGAGTCAGCAGGGCATTAGTGAGCCCGCCGAGTTGGCAGCAACCGCTATCTTTGTGGGAGGTTTCCATGCAAATGCTCTTTTCTCACTCAATATACGTCAGGGTCTCTCCCCTCACCTCTGGTGGGACAGCCAGAGCCAATTGTTCTCGGGGACATATTAAACCTACAAATGCTCCAGGAGATGGTTTGCACTTCAGGATATGGGGTAGAATGGAGATAGGACATGAAGTGTTTTGCAATGAACGCGGGATAATATGGGTTTGATTAAGCCTCAAGTGTGATAGAATGAAGTAGGAAGGGATAAATCTCAAGTGTTCACGCAGTGTTTTCCTTACTGGTGGAATCAGAGTACAAATTTTCTAATCACCACACCAAATGTTCTCCAACCATAAACAGAGGGGCACATGTCTTATTTTAAATTTAATTCTACTCAGCTATGAGGAGGCTTGTCAAGTCTCTGTCCTGGGTAAATAACTGAGCACATGAAGATGTACGTCTTGGTTAGGGTGTCTGTTGATTGAAGAGACATCATAACCAGGCAACTGTAAGGGTGACTTACTGTTTCAGAGGTGTGGTCCATTTTCATCATGGCAAGAAGAATGGGCAGCCGGGAGTATGGCAGCATGAAGGCAGATATGATGCTGGCTACATCTTGATCAGAAGGCAACAGGAAGTGAACTGTCTCACCCGATATAGTTTGAGCATAGGAGATCTCACGGCTCATCCCCACAGTGACACACTTCCTCCAACAAGGCTACATTTCCTATTAGTGGCACTCCCTATGGGGGTCATTTTTTTTCACAGCACCACAATGAGACACTGAGCCTGGAAGGCAGGGCTCAAATCAGAATTCATTTTCCTACATCAGGCTGAGAATGTGGGTAATTACATTTCTTGCTTTTCTTGTTGTCTCTAACACATATTGCATGTGCTTCTTTTCTTTGGTTTAGTTCAGTTTGAAACATAGTCTCATTTTAAAGGTAAACAGTGAATCAATCACTTAGATTCTGAGTGTCCCAGAAGTGTCTAGTAACCTGGTGACCTACTGAAGTGGTGCGGAATACAACTTCAGTCAAAACAGCCAAGAAGAATAAGGCAAGAAATCAGTAGAAAATTATATANCTTAATGCTTTTTTTTATATAGCCTCCTCCTAAATACAAGCTGAGTAAATGCCCTCTTAGTTTTATATGACTTTATCAGGTATTATTTTTATTACTACTGTGAAACACGTTGTATGGCTAGCTTTATAAATAAAGAGGTTTATTTAACTCACAGCTCTGACTATTCAAGGTCATGGTACCTACATAAGTGTATTTCTGATGAGGCTTCTCCTGCCTCTGTCACAACATAGTGAACAGAGGGAACTCTTACGGAGCAAGAGACCATATTTCAGACTTGAACTAGGAAGCTGGGGGGAGCCAGACTCAGCTTTTTATTAACAATTCTCACTTAAGAACTTCCTTAATGTCTTTAAAAGAGACCTTGGGCATCTCAGTGTATCCCATGTTCTACAGCTCCATGCCACTGAAGCACTACCAGGGACCTTAGTGAGCATATCCGATATTCAAACTAGTACTTCTTTACATGTTTTCCTCATTGTCAGTTCTTCTCATTGCTATTCTAAAACCTATTGCTTTCTTATTCCTTCCCCTTTCTGATGTGGTATTTCCCTCTGTATACTGTGAATATGTTTTATTACATTGGTTAATGAAGCAGCTGTTTTGGGCCTGCGCAAGGTAGAATAGAGCTAGGTGGGGAAAACAAAACTGAATGTTGGGAGAAAGAAGGTAGAGTTGAGGAGACATGTAGCCTCTCCAGGAGCTTGCTGAAACTTTGCTGGTACGCCACAACCTTGTGGTGATGCCCAGATTAATGGAGATGGGTTATTTCAGGATATAAGAGCTAACTAGAAAATACACTTAAGCTATTGGCCAAACAGTATTGCAAATAATATAGTTTCTGTGTGATTATTTTGGGTCTGAGCAGTTGGGAACAAACAAAAAGCCTAAGCCAACACCTCTCCTTTCATTTGTTTTCTGAAAACTAACTCTTAGCAGTAGAAGTTTTTAGAGCTTTTGTTTGTTTGTTTGTTTTTGTTCCAGAGAGGCAGAGATTGACCATTCAAAACCATTTGAAAGCCTGAAATGTCTGCATGAAACTGGACAGGTGGTGGTAAAAACTGCAGCTATCTTTTGGTGGACCACTATCAGTCAGGCTTAATGCTAAGATGTGGAGATACAGTGTCGCTTGAGGTGAATTTAGTTCCTGAGCTTTTATAGAGTGACCACTGGAAACAAACGACTTTGGAGAAATGGATTAGTAAAATAGTAGTTCTGTAAAGGGATACATATTTTGTGTTTAGAAGATTTTGATTAACTGATTTTTTTTGTTGTTGTTAACTTTTGACTTTTATTGTTTTCATGTTTATTTTCCTGGGTGTCTGCTTGTCATGTGTGTGCCTGGTTCCTGTGGAGGTCAGAAGAGGGCATCAGTTTCTCTGGCACTGGAGTTACAGACAGCTGTGAGTCACTGTGTGGGTGCTCGGAATCGAACCCAGATCCTCTGCAAGACCAGCCAGTGTTCTTAACCACTGAGCCATCCAGTTCCTGATTTTCAGATTTTTTTTAAAACTGTATAGATGACTTTGTGGATTTTCCTGTGAATTTTACAGATTGAATATAATGTCCAGCATAGGTTTGTAAAGTGTTCATCAAAAAGAATGACAGTTCTCAGACCCAAAGCTACCTCACCCTATGAAAAAAAAAAAAAAAAACAAAGCCAACCAACCAAACAAAACAAAACAAAAAGATGGAGACAGGAAAGTGGGAAACAAGACTGCTATTGGCTGGTCCTCCTTTCCCAGGATGAAAGCTGAACTTCCAAGATGATAGTGTTGGGGCGTGAGGTCTTTGAGGGTAGTTTCATCAGCCTGGTAGCACAGGAATGAATGACATGCTCGTCTGGGCGATTCTTTACCCCTTTTTTCCCACATGCAACAAACGAAGAAATAACCTACAGCTAGTGGTAACTTGACGTTAAACTTCCCAGCCTCCAGAACAGTGAGGCATAAATACGTGTTGTTCGAAAGACACTCATTTCACAAGATTTTTGTTGTAGCCATAGTCTAAACGGAATCAGATAAAGAAACCTTAGTCAAGCATTGGGTTCCTTAATCTGCATTGCTGACCTTTGTAAGGGTGCATAGAGATCCCTTGCCAAGGCTGCTTCGCATCCAGTAATATTGGCGTGTATCAGAGCCCTGCTTTCTGTGGAGCTTTCTGCTGACCTTCCTCTGCAGGGATAAGCGGCAGTGTCAGCAGAGGGAGCTAAAATAGAGGGACAGCATCAGGAAAGAGAAAAGGCTATTCAGGTTTTGCCATTGCAGATGGAGCTTCAGGGAAATCGCTATCAAAAGAGACCATCCCAGGACTGTAAAGCTCGAATGTGGTTTTTGAACCAAGAGGACCTTCTGAGTGTTGGTGGCCTGATGTATCTAT
The DNA here is from genome assembly GCF_014885135.2 of Alexandromys fortis. Taxonomy (NCBI): domain Eukaryota; kingdom Metazoa; phylum Chordata; class Mammalia; order Rodentia; family Cricetidae; genus Alexandromys; species Alexandromys fortis. Next base: position 8,799,478 of record NW_026067938.1, read on the forward strand.
TTCAAGTGCTTATCACTGTTCCCTTTCTCTTTGGTTGAATGGACTTTGGGTCATACATTTTTCTTTCTGTGAATGCATATACTCGGTGGATGGATGCCTAGGCTGTAGAGAAACACAGTCATGGGGTAGTTAGCCATGGCTGGGTGAGCAAGTTGAAGGGAGATAGCCTGAATGTCTGCATGAACCTGGGCAGATGGTGATAAAAACAGCAGATATCATTTGGTGGATTGCCATCAGCCCGGCTTAATGCTGGGATATGGAGATACAGTGTCTCCTGAGGAGAATTTAGTCCCCAACTTTGTATAGACTGATGCAGATCTAATAGGAACTGGAAAATTCCTGAGCTCTGAAGTCAAAGCCCTTGCTTCAGGATGTCACAGGCTGCAAGACAAATGTCGCGGGGACAAACAGCAGTGCTTTATAGGGGAAAACAAAGTGATTTCATCTTTAGCTAAAAAGTCACATTCCATGCAGAGGGACAAAGTCTTGCAGAAAGCAATGGGGGAGACAAGGAAGGATAAAAGAGTGTATTAGACTGACCAGAGCTGAGAGGGTGAAGGTAACAGATGCAGGGAGAGCAGACTTCCAGATCATGATGTATCCACTGGGTAGACGTTTGCTTCTGATAGTGCCATGCTGAATGAAGGTGGTACCCCAGACCTCCAACTCTGAAGCAACTTTGAGCTTCAAGGTTCAACTTCAAGGATGACTTTTTCCAGCATCCAAATCCTTTCTCCTTGAGAGGAAGGAGGGGTCTTTTCTGAGACCTCCTTCCTAGACGGAATGTAAATTCTCAGCAAAATACATTAACCATGAAAGAAGAACTACTGGAGAGGAGAAGTTAATTGATGCCCAGGCCTCTGGGCATCCTAGACACACTTTCCATTCGTTCTTCTGAGGGCTGCTCCGAGGGGTCATCCTAATGACTACCCACACTTCCTTGTTCATATTCATCTCCTCCTGTAGCCTGTCATCACCACCCTCTAGAGATTTGAAAGGCCATCCCTACACAAGCCTCTATTTCTTTCCATAGCTTGGGAAGTTATTTAAGCTTCAACCATGGATTGTGCAGCCCGTCTGGGTTTTTCATCCCTTGTATGGGAATTCCTGTGATGTTATTTCCTGGTGTGCACAGTAATCCATCCAAATGTCTTTCTCTACCTACTACTTTATGTCAAGCCAGCTCATTTCCAGAAACCTTCCAAGAACAATGACCGTGCACTAGAAGTGTCCACCCTCCAAAGAAGGCATCCAGTGCTTGCCAGTGCACAGTGAGGAGCTTGCTCTGAAGACAAGGAGAAGGATTTGTTAGCTCCACTCCTCTTCTTAGTCTTTGTGGTTCTTCTCACAGTCACTTCCAAGTAAGCCTGTTAGACTTCAGCGATGGCCCCACAAGGGAAAAATCAGGATAATAAAGGAGCCACAGAAAGACTCTGGAAAGGGACATAAAGTCCTGAAATAAGAAAAAAGTATTGGGAAGGAGAATATTGACCAGGGAGATATTTAGGGAACTAACCAAACAAAAGGACCCAGGGAATGAATGAATTGGGGATAAAGATAGAAGGATGATGATGAATAGCTTAGGTGAATAGCAAAGTAGTACTTATGGTAAAACCAACTGTACAAAGATAGATGTTCAGGTGAAATTCTAAAGAAATTGGAGTCTGAGACACTGAGGAATGAGTCAGTTGTTGGTGTTGGTCTATAGGCTCCATGGAGAGTTCAGGTGTTTTTTTTTTTTTTTCCAGAGAGATGGTAGTTAAAGCCATTGGTATGAAAGATTGCATGCAACAATAAGTAACAGAAATGTAGAAAAATAAATAGGAAAAGAGCAAGTGAAAGATTAAGAGGTAGAGGGGGAGCTAGGAGAACACAGGTCAGAGCAGGGAATAGAAGACCCACATCTCTGTGTTTGTGTGTATATTTAAGAAAGGGTCAGATAGCACAGTGAAGTCAACGAATGTAAGTTTTGGATTTCGATGTCTCAGGAGCCATAGTAGATTACAGCCCAAGGCCTACTGAAGCAGGCTGGACAAAAGACAGATTTGAGAGGCACAGGCAAATGCCACCTATGCGGTGAGCCTAGGCCCTTATGTGTGGCATTTAGGGAAGGCTTTTAAGGGCTTTTGAAGCAGTGCTCAAACTTTCAAGCCTGCGGATTTTGTGCACCTCTTCTACCCTGCATTTTAATGACCTAGCTAAGTACATTTAAGAACAGCATTTTTTCCAGTCTTACGAAACCTCCCACTTTGCTAATGAGAGAACACAATTACTGTCTAACCAAAATAATTGAATGGCTAAGTAAGGTCATTTACAGGATTGCATAGAGTCATGAATGCAAATAAGTAATTTTGTGTAATGTTTATTGGCCTTCCCAGCTGAAGTCAGTGGTATCAAAAATCTACAGACCTAGCTAGGAGACATGCTGGCCACACCCAGGTGATGTGCTGGCAGTGTTTGCGGTTCTGGGTTTAGGGTTCAGCGTGTTATGTGTGAGCCTGGGTACAGCATGCCTGCTGAAGAGAATCCTTTATTTTTATGACACTTTCATTTCTTGGGGTTTGTCTTTAGTATATGTTAGCATATATTTTTTGCCCTTCATATGTGTGTAAATAGCATTCCATACATTTTTCCTCAGTATACGTCCTGAGTATTCTCTCTCTCTCTGCAGACTTTAAGATCGTCGCTGTTTGTGCATATCTTGCTTCTTGCTATCTGATAAAAGTTCCACGACCCTGACGTTGCCTAAACCAGACCTGAATGAAGCTGCCGCTGCCCCTTGCTCTAGTGCCTCCGTTTTGGACTTCAGCAGGGCCAGTTTCCCACACTTTCTCTGCAGCTGCTGCCTCCACCTCGCCGCTTGGCTGTGTTCCGAGAGCACAGCCCGCTGGCCCTCATTCATCAAAGTTCATGATGCCTAATCGCCGATAAAGGGGCACTTTCACAGAAAACATATTCCGTTTGCTTCTGTGCCGTTTTTCCCCACAGAGATAAAATAGAAATTAAATAGAAGGATCCAGGTTCATCCTCGAGCCCTGGGAAGCTTTCCTTGGAAACAATGGTCCAAAACGGTATTTTGCTATTGATGGGAGCCTGCAATGGAAGGGATCTGAACAGTTTGCAGGAGCCTCAAGAAAGCAACAGTATGACGTGGCTTTGAAGGCCTTGCTTAGGGATTAGCAGTCCGAACTAGTGTTGCAGGAGCTGACTATGGGAAGGAAGTCTTAGATATGACACTTTGCCAATATACTGAGACTCTCTTATTCTATTTATTTATAATTATGGCAAATTATATATACATAATCATCATATATAATTTGCCAACAAATAATTCTGTCTGAATGTTTTCTAAAACAGAAGTTTTATTCTTCCTGTCATAACAAGCCCCAGTACTTACTGCATTAAGAAAAAAATATTTTTTATGTCTTGGGAATTTACTCTTCTGACAGAGATTAGAAATATTATGGAGGATAGTTATGGTATCAAGCCTACAAAAGCTTGAAATATGTTTCCACTGACACACTGATTTCATACCAAACACCATTGTATACTTCATTCTTCCCTTCATCCAATTGGACCATCACTTATGTTGCCCTTGGAAAAATTTCATTTTAATATTTAAATAATGCACTTTGAATACTGAGCCTAATCACTTCCAGTTTAGAAGTGTTTAGACATGTTTAAAAAGTTAACAGGTATTTATGTCTCTTTTCATAAAGTAAGCCTTTGCAGAACTTCTGTTATACCTACATTTCAAGAGGCCGGGAATCTTCCTTCCATTTTTGATGAAACAGGTGATTTCTGGCCAGGTAAGATCAATAAACTAGAGCTGAACACTTTGTCAATATATTGAGACTCTTTTATTCACAGTCTGCAAACAGACAGAAGGAACCTCACTCTTCAGGCGCTAGCGTTTAGCCACTAAAAATAGCTCATAGAATGTGAAGTCACCAAAAAGACATCACAGGCATGGGAAAAACGAGAGCCCCGTGATTTGCTTTCTGTGATAAGACTATTTCAAAAAGTACCTCAGGGACTGGAAGGAGACATCAGACGCCCGGGCGGTCTCCAGAGCTACTTATTTTGGGAACACTTACAGAAGATAAAAACATGTTTGTACACTAAAGGCTCAGTAATGACGATGTGTGCTCTGCTCGCTGCAGCTGTGGTGGCCAAGGAAGCAGGCTCTTTTCTCCTGGCAAAGTTAGGGCTCCGTTTGTGTATAAATCAGACCAGGAACTTCATTAGCTCCTAAAATGCCGGGCTGAGGGAACCCAGTGAGAGGGAGGTGAGGAGAGGCCAGGGAGAAAAAACCCAGCAGCTGCAGGCATTAGTGTTAATCAAGAGGATGATGGGAGCCTTCGGAAGGGCTCGGCATCTGCTCGCGCCTTTTCCTGTCTCCCGTTTAATCCCTGGAATTTCTCACGTCTTGTGTATTTTAGAATGGGAAGTGCCCGTCTTAGAAATTATTTTAAAGTCCGTGGTGCTCAGAGGGCGTGTGACTTCATTTCTGTAGTTTCCCCCCTCCAAACTAACACTGTCCTTTTCTGTGTAACTGTATCTGGAGTAGAGAAAGGGGCAGGGCAGTGTGTTGATGGGAGTGAGGATCACCTCCGGGGGCTTGCTCTCATCTCTCTGCCTGTCCCTTTCAGGTCTCAAGCTGGCAGTGGAGTTAGCGGGAGATGATGGGGTGGTCACGATGGCAGCTCCTGCTGCGTCAGTGGTCTGCAAGGGAGTCTGCTGGGTTGATACTCTCTTCCCCGGCACAGACTTACCAGGCAGACTGCATTTGTGACAGAAACAAGGCTCATTCTGGTTTCTGAATGAGTTTGAAATCCAGTGCTGAAGCACCTGCTGGGCCGATAGACCAGTGAGTTCTAGGAGTGGAAGGCAATGCCTGCTTGCTAAATCAAGACAATCGGAAACTCTATTTGAAGTCATTTGGGGGACAGCTGGGGGAGGGCTATGATGAAATGACATTGTCTATTTTTATATAAATTCTGCGTTTATTTCCTCTCAGTTTCCTGTAGGTAGAGTCCTATAGAAAATAAGAATGTGGCCTGCTCAATTATTATAGCTCTGGGGAGAATCGCTGCGGGAAGGGAAGGAGCCTTCGGGTCCTTGGCTTTACACGTGTTAGCGGTGCCTTGTGGCGCCATAGGACGTGTGCAGCTGTAAAGATAGCCTAGCTTTGCCTCTAACAGCTACCTTGCGGTGCCGGGCTGTTAACGTCTTAGGAAGATCTTGTCAGTTCTCAGTAACTCTACCTCTCTGAGTAGCTGTTTAACGTCTCTACATCTCAACGTCCAAACCCTCAAACATGGCACAGAAATGTAATTAAATTCCTCGTTCAGCTCCTTTTTTTTTTTTTTTGAAAGTATAGTGCGCTGTGAGACCTGACGCATGACAGGCATCTGGCATGTTGTACGAAGAGTTGTTAGTAATTATAACCATGGCTGGGGTTGTCGTGCTCGCTCCATTTGTTTTCTGTTCTCTATGTGTGTCTGAAAAGTGGTTTCTGTTTACACCGAAGAGCCGCTGACACGTGGGGTAAAATGCAGCTTCCCCGGTTCCACCTTTAGCAGTTCTAACTCCGGGTCTGTGGTAAGGCCAGACGTAGTACACAGCTAAGAAAATCTCGGGCATTCAAAATCCAGGTTGCCAGACAGCTCAGATTGGAAGGCCTGGGTAGTGAAGGATGCTGCTGTGACCACCCGCGCCTTCGTTTCTTCTCCACGCTTTTCTTCGGCAGCCATTTATCAAGTAGCCAACTGTGCACAAGGTGTGAATCTAGGATCTGCACACATGGCTGTGGGTAGACAGGACTGTTCCCCCTAAAAACCTCTGTGGGGTCTGGGGTGACTCTCATCAGCTGATGAAGATGTGGAACAATCAGTCAGCTTCATTTATTCAGAACTGGCCGAAGTTACTTTCAAGGTCCAAATTATCTAGCCCCCTAGTCATGTTTTGTTGCTGTTGTTGTTGTGTTTTGGCTTTAAAAACAATGCTGCTGCCATGAACACTTTGCATCCGTGCACATGGGAAACTTTCTCCTGGAAACATTCCCAGGAGTTGAGGTTTAAGTCCCCTGTTGTATATGATTTTCAAATTTATTAGACACTCCAAAATTGTTTCCTAAGCAAATTTGGATTAATCCATATGCTCAACAACAGTATACACACCCCGCCGTTATACACTCATGCAGCGGTTTGCTCCTACTTGGTAGTGAAAAGATCAATCTCCTGTGACGTCCTGGAGTAGCTAAATAAACGGAACATTGTTGAAATAGAAGCAGCGGCAGGGCTGCGTCCCCAGCACCCGGCCGCTCGCATTGGCTAGGTTATGCCCCGAAATAATTACACGGAAACTGTATTCTTTCAAACACTGCCTGGCCCAGCTAGGTCCAGCTTCTTATTGGCTAGCTCTTACATATTGTCCTAACCCATTTCTAATATTCTGTGTAGCCCATGAGCTGGCTTACCAGGGAGGATCTTAACCTGCGTCTGTCTGGAGCGGGAGAATCATGGCGACTCCTC
>NW_026067938.1:8808467-8850087 GCF_014885135.2 Alexandromys fortis
GCGGCAGGGCTGCGTCCCCAGCACCCGGCTGCTCGCATTGGCTAGGTTATGCCCCGAAATAATTACACGGAAACTGTATTCTTTCAAACACTGCCTGGCCCGGCTAGGTCCAGCTTCTTATTGGCTAGCTCTTACATATTGTCCTAACCCATTTCTAATATTCTGTGTAGCCCATGAGCTGGCTTACCAGGGAGGATCTTAACCTGCGTCTGTCTGGAGCGGGAGAATCATGGCGACTCCTCCACTAACCTTCTTTCTCCCAGAATTCTCTTCTGTATACTCCGCCTACCTAATTTTCTATCCAATAAAATGGGCCAAGGCAGTTTCTTTATTAAAAAGAAACCACTCCCACATCAGAACATTATGGAATCTGCCCAACGTCTGCACCAGGAATCTTCAGAGAATGACTGGGTTATCTATCTCCTTTTTAATAACAAAATGCCTTGCAGAATGCTGGAACCTAGAAGTTTCTTAACATAGTCGTACCCACCAAGTTATAAAATTATAACGCAGGAGTTATCTTTCAACTTTATTTATCGTTAAAATTTGTCCAAACCTTATATGCGTTCTGTCTGCTCTGAAAAAGGCAAGATTCCAATCTATCACCTAGGACGTTCGTAGGGGTTTCTAATAATGGGCTTAACGGCTGGAAAGCATAATAAATAATAATAAAATAAAAATAAAATAATGAATAATCATAAATAATGAGGTCGGCACATCAGAACAAAAGTAGGGAGCTACTCAGAGGTTGAATTAATGGGAGAAGTCTTAAAAATGCAAAAACAAACAATCTGTTTACCGTATTTCAGTACAGAAGAATTTCAACTGCGTCATTATTTAGGGTGAGCCAGGATGCGCAGCAGCTGTGGCCGCCTGGTTTAGCAGGTGCGGACCCTCAGTCGTTCTCCATAGTGCGAGCAAATATAGGTCACTGTGCAGGCAGCTCTTGCTGTTCCTGTCACTTTCTAAGCATCTGAAAAATGATACTGCGTTTGCTCCTTGAGAAGGCTAAGCCTTCAAGGGACTATCAAAGGTTGCGGAAAATTCCCCCAATAACCTTAGGATAGTAAGCTGTCCAAAGGGGTGTGTGTGTGTGTGTGTGTTGTGGGTTCTTTCCCTCTCCAATTTTCCAAAGGAATCGGCATCTCAATGCCTGCTACCAGACCTCAACATTTTGTGGTGATTACCATTGTCCCATCAAGAGAGCCACCAACCTCCTTGGTAGACCTCATGGCCAAGCTCATCAGAGACCGAGCATTGGCATTCTAGGTTGATTGCAGAAAGTATCTGCAAGGGGCTCACTCAGTAAAGTGCTTGTCTATGCAAGAACGGGAATGTGAGTTCAATCCCTGGAACCCAGGGAAGAGCCAGGTTCAGTAGTGTCTGCCCATATTTCTAGTTCTGTGGAGGAGACAGAAGCATTGCAGGTTATCCATCCTAGCCAAATAGGTGAGGTCCTGGCCAACAAGAAGCCTACACACACACATACACAAAGATAGAAACTACCTTTTTTCTTTTACAAAAAAAATTAGTTCCACCTACAACTTCCTATTGCTTTTCTGTCATACTTCCAGCAGTGAAGCAGACATTGCAGAGGAGACAGCAAAGAAGGAAGACCCAATATTTACCTCTGGAAAGCTGAGGCTAGACAAGAACCTTTCCTTGAAAGGCCTTGTCAAGTCAAACTCCTTCCCCCCTCCATTTTGCTTACAAAATTATAGCTTTCAAGTTTAACATCAGTGTATTCCAGTAAAAGATAGGCAGCAGGGACAAAGACACAGGCTCTTCTCCTGGTGAACTTTGCCAAGGAAAACTGAGAAGGTGCAGCCCAGAAAGCCATTTTCCAAATGTAGAAAAGCGAAGCCTCTCACATCAAAGAGATGGCTATCTTTGGGCAAGTGTTGCTTGCTTCTGTACGTTTGGCAGTGCAGTGGGTTTGAACTGGACCAGTGTCAGCCCAGGGGGAAACAAATGGAACCGGCTGAGCATATCTGGAAGCAAATACTCCACAGATGGAGAGGGAAGTAGGAGGTTAGCTCAGACCACTTGATTTTAATTAACTGGCTTTCATTTTGTGTGTGTGTGTGTGTGTGTGTGTGTGTGTGTGTGAACTTGGAAAAGAAAAAGCAAGCTGAAGTGATAAAGTCCATGTGACATTGAATGTGTTTCCTCAGCACCTAGATAAACAAGATCACGTCTGTTAGGGCTAAGGAAGGAGGGACCTGTGTTGCAATTCCCTTGCCCGAGGAGGTATGTGTTCTCATTGCTAGGAATATGTTGGGGGTATTTGAGAAGCGTAGATTCAGAAAAGGAGTGTTTAGTCATTTTTGGCATATGTCTGAAGAAAGGGCAGATGAGGCAGTGATATTTTCGACTTAGGGATGTTTGACAGGACACCTGAGAGAGAGAGAGAGCCCGGCCTCATGGTTAGAGGAACAGATGGACCAAAGGGCAGCTCCCACCCTGCGTCCACAGTCAGCTCCAGTACTCCCCATTAACATTTAGAATGCAGCCACCTAGAAAGACCATGAAGCCAGAAGCAGGGGCCCTGCCAGCATCCAGGTGTATACAAAGCCAGGAGCCCAGAACTAAAGATAGCTCATGAGCTCTTGTTGAATTCTCAGGGAGAAGGAGAAGTACACAGACTTTGCTTCTTCCGCCTTTAATTCCTACCTCCAAATTCATCACTGGTCACTTCCTTCCCTTAAGCCCCCACTCTTCTTGTTTAGAAATGATTTTCCAGAAAACTTAGTAATAGTCATTATTGGCCTTTTAATACTGGACATATGCTGTGTAGGTCATTTCTCCACAGGGGATGATTTTTACCTCTCAGGGGACATCTGGCAATATCTCTGACTAGTTTTGGTTGCCACTAGAGCGGAGGACATTGTTAGCACCATGTAGTAAGTAGAAGCTAATACAGCAAGTGTGTGTCCCATAATTTACAAGCGATCTAAGAAAAGTTGGTCTCAAAATGTCAGTAGCATACAGTTTAAGTAGCAACTGTAGTTTCAGTGAAGATCGAATTTTTTTGCCGAGAAATGTTGGAAGGGTTGAATGGCTTTGGCGCAAGCTGTGTTGGTGGATATGATTCCGTGAGTTTTGCTTTAAGCATTTTCTGCCGGCTTTTCAGTAGAGTCTGTGAGATGCTTTTGGCACTCAGATTCCTAGAGCCCTCATTGTTAGTCTTCTTGTGACATGTAGCAGATCACACGCCCGGATCCCGTCCTTGTCAGTTGCAGTCTTTGAGGTAGAAGCGAAGGGTTTCCCTACCTGTCTTCTCATCTAGGACTCGTGGCTTTGGTGGGTGGGACGGATCTCTCTGTCTAATGATCATATTTTGCCTCAGAGGAAATTGCCTACTGAGTGAGAAGCACCCGCATATTTCACATTGCCATTGCATGAATAGCCTCCGTTCGCTTATTAAAATTTAATTAAACAATTTCCACATGTAACTGCATTATTAATAATGTGAACATGTTTGCTCAGTAAAGTAAATAAAGAAAACAGGTTTGGGTTTGTAACTTGCAGAGTGTTCCACACTTGACTGACACACATCTTTCTTCCTTATGGCCCGGGGTAATCGTTGTTTCTGGGGCAGATGGTATGCGGGTTCATCTCGCTAGTCTGCAATCCCTACCTGAAGGATGGCAGAGAATCTAGTGCAGATGCCCAAATATTAGTTTACCTTGAATCTATGGTGCACACAATGCTAACAGCCTGGATTATTTTTTTGTGCCACGTGGAACATACAGATAATATTTGCAGTTAAACTAAATGTATTGAATAAGTTTAGCTACATGTATATACTTAAAATCTCATGTTTAAAATAATATGCCAATTGAACAGAAATTGGTTTTCCCTTTCTTTGCTTGTAAAGAAGTTTTAGCTTATCATCTTTAGATAGTGATCTTCATTGGCTCTAGATCTATAATTTTGTTTTGTTTTTCAAATTGAGTATTTTTTTTTGAGCATTCTTACCCACAATTCCCCAGGTTCCTACATCAGCCCCGGAAGGCTGGACCTGCAGTACGTGCCACCATGCCCAGCTTGGGCTCTTTTGTGGAGTCACTTCTGTCACATTTTGCATGTTTTCAGAGATGGTGACCTTTGAACTATCCAATATGTTGTCATAGGAACTTTTACTAGACCCTAAGTGCCCAATCACACAACTCAAAGATTTACTTTTCTGCTCTCCTTTCATATATATACATATACATATATATATGTATATACTTATATTTGTATATTTATAGTTGTTGTTTGTAATTTTGAGGTCACTTATTTCTAGTAATGGTGATTTTATTTGTTCAAATCTTTTTAAAGAAAATTCTGGTGGATAACTTCTATAAGCCGTGTGAACTGGGGTCATTAACGTAGAATTTGTTTTTAATAAATCATAACTTGTTGTCCATAATAAGGTAATAAAGACAGCATCTTTGATTCTGTGAGAATAAATATGAGGAATTTTATCATTTTCTGTTGTACAGTTTTAGGAGAAAAATACTCGGTCTAATATCTGAGCATACAGAGTATCTGCATACTTGTGTCTTTTGTCGTATTCAGTGTCATAGGGCTTCCCCTTTACCTCCTTCTAAGCCAGTGGTTCTCATTTGTGGGGCACAACCCCTTTTGGGGGATCCCACGACCCCTTCATAGGGGCTGCCTAAGACCATCCTGCATAACAAATATTTGCATTACAATTCATACAGTGGCAAAATGACAGCTATGAAGTAGAAACAAAAAATAATTTCATGGTTGGGAGTCCCCACCACATGAGGAACTGTATTAAAGGGTCACAGCATTAGGAAGGTTGAGAACCCCTGCTTCTAACCCATTTCCTGTTTGATTGCAATCTGGATATCCTGAAAGTGATCTGGAAATATTTGGAAACTGATTTAAAAAAAGAACTTTGTTTTGAAGTTCATGTTCGGTTAGATTTTAATTAAAATTTTTCTTTAAAATACTACTCATTGATTCATTCTGCTCCCTTTTCCAGGCCCTAAAGTATATGGGGGAATGTACTTATTCTTTAAATAAAGGCCCACATGGGAGAAGCTGCAGAGCCCAGGTGCTCTCCCGGATGACATCATCCTCAAACCCCCGCAAGTTTACCCCTGGAGAGGGAGCAGTGTGCTTCTGAAATAATTTTCAGGTTAAGAGAAACATTAAGGGGAAGAATGATATAATATTAGGCCAGGGCACATGGATTCCAGGTGTGCATGCAAGGTAGCTTTCTGACAAACGTGCACATTTCCTGAGTAATTAAACGTAGCCTTAGTTGTGCCATAAAGTCATCCGAACAACATAATGCAGAGAAGGGAGCGTGCAAGCAACCCCATCTGGATTTTTAACCTCGCGACCGTTTACTACCTAGGTGACCTTGGAGAAGTCACAGTTGCTTTTAGCTTTCCTTAGAGGATGCTCCTCCAACTGACTGCCAAAGGCAAGTGAGATGACCTCCTTAGAAGTGACAGGCAATTGCATGCCGGTTGACACTGGTAAGAAAAGTCGACCACATCACTAACGTTGCCTTTTGATTTCAAATTCTGGAATCATGGATGTTAAGAATCTAAGATCATCTTAAGCTTTTTTCCTAATGGGGCTTTCCCATGGTCCTCTTTTCAATAGATACAGATATATGTGATTCTTCTCTTCAAGTTGTGGAGTGCTTTATTTCCTAACTCCTCTTCTCATTAAGCATCTTATTCTTTATTGGCTTGAGCCTACAGTCAGTGTGGATCAGGTCAGAGTAATCCTTGACTCACACAGTGAGCTTTCTGGACCGCATAGCAGAAAAACCGGCTCGGAAGTGGGAGCCCTTTCTTTAACCTCAGCTAGGACAAGGTACAAGAGCAGCCAGGAAGTGCAGACGCTCCTGTGATCACACAGGGAGGCAGGGCCCCTTTCAGAGAGGTGAACAAGTCCCATGAGTAAACTGTGACGCTGAGCACGCTCTTGGAGGGAGTATTCTAACTGTTACTTTATCTGCATTCTGCATAAACGTCTATGAGTTTCTGTTTTTCCAGTGCCCTGTGGGGAGGGGCACGCAGCATCCCCAGGCTAGCATGGGTGAGGCAGACAGTGGGATTGAGAATGGGGAGGCTGGCTCCCTCTTCTGTGATAAATTAAATGTCAGAGAGTAAATGGGACTTAAGGAAAAGCAGGTTCTGGGTAGAAGAAATGAGGTTGAAGGAGTGCCTGGATCCTGAATGAGACTCTAGGCAGAATAAGAGGATTCGAGATCGGCAGTGCCAGAGGAGCCTCCGACTAAGCCTTTTCTCATGCCCTAGAGGGACTAGGGAGGCACAGGCATAGACTGTGCTTTCATTCCCACTGTTAAATACATCCTGTCAGCAGAGGTAGCTGAGAATTTTAGTGGACTTGCAACCTACAGGAAACGACAGAGTAGATTTCTAAGTGGCCTCTTAAAAACAGACCCCGAAGGACCTTACCAGAGGGGTCCGGATGAATGGCCCCTGTCGGACATGAATTTGCTATGAAGATGACAAAGGCCTTCAGGAGGAGAGGATGTTGCAGAGATGAGGGGAGGAACCAAATGGAGACAGGAATAAAGCATGTAATTACACGGAGATAGAGGATCTGGTTAGGGAAAGCTCCCCGAAGGCATAAGAATGGGATGAAAGGGGGAAGCTATCTAAAAAGATCTAAAATTACTGAGAAAGGCCAACTTTGATCTCTTAAGGCTAAATGAAGTAGAGAATTTTTGTTTTTGTTGGAGTTACGGTTGAACCTGAAAGAAAGTTGGAAGAGTGGGATCAAAAGAGCCACAGGCAATACTGATAAGAACCCCCAAATCTTGGCATATTATATTTAATTTAAAGACTCTGAAGACAAAATTCTAAAAATGTTCAGTTAAAAACATTATTTCAGCCAGGCATGGTGGCACATGCCTTTAGTCCTAGCTCTTGGGAGGCAGAAGCAGGTGGATCTCTGTGAGTTCAAGGAAGGCCTGGGCTACAGAGTGAGTTCCAGGACAGCCAGAGCTGTTACATAGAGAAAGTCTGTCTTGAAAAACAAAACAGCAACAAAACATTACTTCTTTATAAATTAAGAATAATCGCCACCAAAATTTTCAATAGTAATACTCAAATGTTAAAATAATAGTTTTGATAATATTAAAAATACATAAAATATATTTTTGTTTGTTTTCTTTTCAAGACAGGGTTTCTCTGTGTAACATTCCTAGCTATCCTGGAACTAGCTCTTGTAGTCCAGGCTGCCTCGAACTCACGGAGATCCACCAGCCTCTGCCTCCGGAGTGCTGCGATTAAAGGCATGTGCCACCATTGCCCAGCTACTTAAAATATTTTTAAATGAATGAATATCACCTCAAATACAGAATTTTATACAGAGATAAACTTGAGGTTAAATAAAATAAAGACAATCCAAATTTTAGTAATAAAATTTAACAGAAAACATTGTGGGAGTTTAAACAGAGGAAACAAATGATTTCAAAACACATTTTATGGTATACCAACAAGCAATGGGAAGGAGAAAGAGTGTAAAAAGAAGCTGGTGCATTATAACAGCGCTTTGTAGTAGAGTAGAACTTCTTGCCTTAGTGAAAATAAGATATTTGTGCCTTTAATATAATAGAAGTATACAGATATTAAAATGTAAAATAAGGACCAGGGTTTAACATTTTATTGAACTTAAGAGACATTTTAAACAGCCTTATGTAGTTGTAACCTGTAATGTTCCAGGTATAATTTTATAGAACATATCAATTTTGTGAAAGGCAGGGAAGGGGCAGAGGTCAAGATTTTTGACCCCATGCGGAAGTCTTTGTATTAATCAAAAGAAATAAATCAGGTGCCCTGTCACAAAGTAAGAGATTAACACATGGGCAGAGACAAACTGAGCAAAACTGACACTGAATTTTACTTTGTAAGCAAGAACGATGGTGTCAAAATGGCACAAACAGCACAACACAAGAAGAGATAAAAAATAAACCAGAAGAAGGGTTTGTAGGAAATATGAAAGGGAATATCAGGAATAAATTATAATGGCAGTAATTAAGTGTAAATCAACTAAACATATACATCAAATCACAGAGACTCAAGGAAATAAGATGCTGTGATATGCTGTCTACTAGGCATTTAAAACAAAGTGTTATTTAGAATAACAACTTTTCTAAAACTGCCCTGGAGTTACAACGACAAAGAATCCTGTCCCCTCTATGGTTTTTGAGACTGGAGTAGGGACTGGGGCAAATCTAGTTAGTAGCTTTTCAAAGTATTATTTAAGTAAAATGTGACTGCGTTTAGGATTAAAAAATTCCCTTTTTAGGTCAGTTTTCCAGTCTAATTTCAAATTGTTCTCATATATTTGAGTGACAGCTAGATTCCAAATTGACTACCAGAGCAGAGCCACCGCGAAACTTCTGTAACTATACTGAACTGACGTCACATTTTACAGACACGACTACAGGTTCCCCATGGGAGTTCTTCCCCTCCAGCTATGCACACCTAAGCGAATTCTCTCCTGCTGAGGGCAGGCTGGATCTTGTATCCATCTGTCTTCTCTTGGATAGCATTCAGCAAAACGATAGGAATAGGACAATGTCTCTGATTCATGGGTACCTGAAGTGTGCCTTTCCGACTCTCTTCTGCTCCCCTCCTCCTTCTTTTCTTTTTCTTTCTTGTTTTAATGTCCCCTTTCCTCTCCCTCCCAGGGGCGCCCAGTTGCCTGGTATGAGCTGCAACTGTGAGAGGCCACAGGCCAAGAAAATGAGGCCAACAGTCTGTGTGATCCCCAATCCTGCCAACAGTTGGGGGCGTGCTTTTATGACCGTGTCCTCCCGGATGGAACCTTTGAATGAGATTGAAGCTAAAGCCTCCAAGTCCAGCCACTCCAGAATTTCCAACACACGGAGGTAATGTTTACTCGTTTAAGCTTCTAACTTTTTAATTCGCTTATGGCTAGCAAAGACAGCTGATAGATAGAATCTTCTAAAATAAACCATTAACCAGAGAGGAGGAACGCTGTCTGTCTGTCTGCCTCAAAATGAGAACCAGGGTTGTCTTAGCTTGTTTGTGGCCTGATACTAACAACAATAAACAAAAAAGTCTGGCCACAAGTTTACTGAGATTTTGGAACCACTGGAGTCGTTTAAACAAAATAAAAAGTGTTTATGTCATGTACCACAATACCACATAACGGTTCACTTTGAATCAAGCCATCCCTAGTCCACATCTCCTGTGCCTTGGATCTGGAAAGCAAACTTTTGAAATCGTAGACTTCTTTGCACGAGTCACCTTTTTGTAGCTATGACAAAAACAAGATATAAGAAAATGTAAAAAGAGAGAAAAGATTTATTTTGAGTGGAGGGTGCTGAGGCTTCAGTCTGTGGTCTCTTGGCTGCATGGCTTCAGGTCCTATGGTGATGGAACATCACGGTGATGGGGGCTATGGGGAAGGCTCCATTGCCTAAAGTGTCTGCTGCCCGCAACAGCGCCGTCAGCTAATATCCATGCCTTTAATTTCTGATACATTAGAGGAGACTCTAGATTCAAACTGTAACAGAAATTGTTAGTTTGTCCCAAGGACCCAAGAAGTGGGGGGGTCGGGGGGGGGTGGAGAGAGAGAGAGACAAGGATGAGATGTAATACATGGGGACAGACAGGGGGTGGGGGGGTGATGGGACACATGACACGGCTGAGAATGGAAATTCAGAAGATTTGTAAGGCTCTTTGGATTAGGGTGGCTTTGATAAGGCAAGGAGTAACCAAATGTCAGGACTAGACAAAAGTTTTCTCTATTGTATCAGGTAAACTCCTTAGATCGATCGATCTATCTATCTATCTATCTATCTATCTATCTATCTATCTATCTATCTATCTATCTATCTTCATCATCATCATCATTATCTTTCTTTCTTCCTTCCTTCCTTCCTTTTTTTTTTTTTTTTTTTTTTTTTTTGGTTTTCAAGACAGGGTTTCTCTGTGTTGTATTGAGGCCTGTCCTGGAACTCACTCTGAAGACCAGGCTAGCCTCAAACTCACAGAAATCTGCCTGCCTCTGTCTCCCCAGTGCTGGAATTAAAGACGTGTGCCACCACTGCTCAGCTACCGCTTAGATTTTAAACACACGTCTTAAAGTGTTTATGCTATTCTCAGATAGGAATATTTTTATGTGGAACCAGTGAGATAACCTCCAGCTAACCTATTTAAATTTGCTGTGGCATATAAATTTAATTTAAATTGGGAGAGGGAAAATTTTTGTCGGGTTATCTCAGCTAATAACAAGGAAAATTAGGAGAATTTCATTGACTGTTGATTCTAGGACCTAGGTTTGCTTTATCAGACACTTAAGGGGGCGGGGAAGAAAAAAGAAACTATGAAAAATTAGTCAAAAAAACACCAAAGAACTAAATCTTCTTTCATTGTTGTTTTACTTGTGGAAGGCTGGGTGATTCTGGACCAAATTGTACCTAATTTCAGTAAGTTTCAAACTCACCCAGGTATGTAAGAGTCCAAAAAAGCCTCTCTTAAGACAGTGTTTAACTACAGGAGTTTTTTCAGACTCATTAAATGGAATTTCTGTGACAGCCTGAAAGCTGGTGCAAGGATGGGCAGTTTGCAGAGAGTAATGAGTCCGGCTATACTTTACCTCGTAGTTCCCGTTCCTAAGAACCAGGTGATAAATTTAGGGC
Source organism: Alexandromys fortis (assembly GCF_014885135.2). Classification (NCBI taxonomy): domain Eukaryota; kingdom Metazoa; phylum Chordata; class Mammalia; order Rodentia; family Cricetidae; genus Alexandromys; species Alexandromys fortis. The sequence goes on from NW_026067938.1 coordinate 8,819,146, forward strand.
ACCCATTCAGCAGTACCCAGGAAATAGTACACTAATGACCCGAAAGTCCGACAAATCCGCCTGTTTTACTCAGGGTGTGTTGTGGCCGGTTATAGCAAGCAACTCTGGAAATAGAAACCAACTTGGGAAGGGATTTTACTGGAAGGATGTTGGGAAATTCACCGAGTTTCCAGGAAGGCTGGAGAAGGCGATGCAGAACAAGAACAGGAGCGGTGGGTGGTGGTGCATGGCGACCTCAGCCAAGGTCCATGTGGGGCAGTGGGGCAGAGATGCTTCTCTTGTCAGAGTGATGGAGGCCAGCATTTGTCCTGGATGCCGTAGGAGCACGGATGCTGGTCACCACCTCTGGTCCCACTGTCCCGTCAAAGGAAAACAGCTACCGTGAGTTCGGAAGCAGTGCTCTCCTCTGACACAAGTCTCTGCTCTCTTGGTCCAGTCAAAGTCACTGGCAAAGTCACATGACCACCTTGAATTGTAAATCATGTTAAAATTTAAAGGGATAGAAAAGAGAACAGAACAATGTAGCATATGTTCTAAATTTATTTCCATGTCTCTGAATGTTTTATGTCAAGTCAGGGATGGCATAAAAACCAGAGAAAACGAAATTGGAAAGGCGTCATGGAAACTGATTGAGAGAATAAGGGACTACTCAGAGGATGTCTGAGAGTCTAGCATGTGATGTGAACATAACAAAAAGATATATTTTACTTATGACGTGTTGTGGGAAAATATTTTTGTGCATTGTAAATATGTGTCTCTGTCTAAGGCGCCTTCTGATTTGATAAAGAGCTAGATGGCCAATAGCTAGGCAGGAGAGACCAGGTAGAATTTCCGCGAAGAGCGAGTAACTTTGGAAAGAAGAGAGGCAGAGACACTGGCAAGACAAGAGGAAGTTGGACGTATAGAATGGAAGAGAGCCATGTTGTAGATTAATAGAAACTTATTAATTTAAGTTATAAGAGATAGTTGGACCAGGCAGTGGTGATGCATGCCTTTAATTCCAGCACTCAGGAGGCAGAGGCAGGTGGATCTCTGTGAGTTTGAGGCCAGCCTGGTCTACAAGAGCTAGTTCCAGGACAGGTTCCAATGCAACACAGAGAAACCCTACCTCTGGGGGCAAAAAGAGCGAGTTGGGAAGGAGCCTAAGCTAAAGGTCAAGCTTTCAAATTTATATTAAATCTCTGTGTCTTTATTTGTGGACTGGCGGTCCCAAAGAAAATCTGACTACTCGCTTGTGTGTTGCCCCTGAGTATGGTAGCTCTCTAGGCAAAAGAAATAAGCACGAATATTTCTCCTCTATCTTGTCTCTGGTAATTCAGTTGAAGGAGTCTTTATGTATCTTATGTGGGTGAGCACGCAGACCTCCCTGTAAAGTGTACAATTAAATGGTTTGGAAACTGTGCACACCCATACCAATCCCTTTGTTTGGCTCTTTATACAGTTTAGTATTTTCAGTGAATTAGTTGTGACTTTAGCCTCCTTCCCTCCCAATGTTCTGCAACCCTTTCAGTTGAATTTTGATTTATTTTTCTAATTCTTATCAGGCATATATCCAAATGCACACAGTGTTCTGACTGGTTATAACTTTCATAACTGTCATCTGGTACTCACCTGTTTTTTTAAGAACCCTGGGGGCCACATGGCTTGGAGGACTTCTGGTGAGATTTGAACTTTTATTAGTCTAGGCCAGGTGTTTTCAGAAGTAGGTGGTCAAAACGGAATTCCAGGAAATTTCAGAACTACATTCTCAGAACGGAAAGCCTAAAGGATAGACAAAAAAATTCCCCCTTGAGCATTTTTTTATGGAATATGCTAAGATGCAGAAGGAAACTTGAGGCCAGAATAGCCTTTTAAAAAATAATCTTTATTTTCCCTACTAATGGAGGACACTGAGCCTGAGCTGAGACCATCCTCTGTAACCAGGCAAGGCCTCAAGTGGAGAGGTTAGGATATCAACCCAGCCACAAAACCTTCAACCTACAATTTGTCCTGTCTGTAGTGTGCTAGTACCAGAGCCTAGCAGAATCATCATCAAGGCGAACAAAGAGACTTTATCCAGCAGCTGATGGGAGCGATGTAGTTCCCAAACATTAGGTGGAACTTGGGGAGTCCTGCAGATTAGAGCAAGGAAGGAAGGGGTGGGGGACCAGAGGAGTCAGGGACACCACAACAGCCCACAGAATCAACACAATCAGCTGCCCAGCACAGACAGGTCTGACCTAGGTCCTTTGCCTGTTTTTATGGCAGAACAGCTCGGTGATCTTATGGGATTCCTGATAGTGGGGTAGGGTGGTTTCTGACTCTTTTGCCTACTTGTGGGGCCCTTTTTCTCCTACTGAGCTGCCTTATCCAGCCTTGGTATGAGTGTCTGTGCCTGGTCTTATTGTAACACATTATGGCCATGTTTGCTTGATGTCCCCGGGAGGCCTGCTTTTTTCTGAGGTGAGATGGAGGGGTTGTGGATCAGGGGGAAAGAGGAGTTTGAGGGAAGAGACTAGAGGAGTGGAGGGAGGGGAAACTGTATTCAGGATGTAATATATGAGAGAAAAAAGAAACACATAAAAACTAATTTCTTTTTAAGTTAAAATATAATTACTTTGCCGCTTCCTCTTCCTTCCTCCTCCAGTCTTCTCGTGCATCCAGCCTTGTTCTTTCTCAAATGTATAACCTCTATTCTTGAATTATTGTTGTGTGTGTGTATGTGTGTGTGCACCTAAATATATAAATACAGCCTAGCACTGATGCAATCACTATTTGCGTTGGTACTGTTGAGTGTTGCAGGGAATCTGGATTTAATTAAACCCAAGATTCTTCTAATCAGGCTCGGTAGACAGGTAGTTAGTCCCACCTGTCCTTTGTCCTGTCTGTTCTCGTTGTTGTCACATATGCTTCAGAAGGGCGTGGGTAAGGTCCACATTGTCCCTCATCTGGTCCAGGTGAACCCAACACAGAGTAATTCCTTCATGGCTTTCTGGCCACCTGGCAAATAGAAACAAATGATTCATATGTGGGCATCTTCTTTCTGAAGCCATCTATGGAAAAGAGAGGGCGAATGGGTAAACATAAATTCAACCTCATTCTCTGACTCCAAAGGACATGGATAGCTTCGGTCCAGTTCTAGGATTCTATGTCTGGTCCCTAACTGTTTTTCACAAATGCTTGTCAAAAACGAGTCTTTGTGTATAATATACTTTCCATAAATATTTGTTAGGGTATCGCTCATTTTTAACTCATTGCGGCGATGATTTTTTTTTTTTTGCTTCAGTTGGGTGTAAATTTAATTGATTATGAAATCTGGGGTAATTCCAAGAATGTGTTCAGCCTAGAAGTGATATTTCTGTATGTTATGCTAGATTGCTATGTAGGTATGGTCTGTAGAATTAAAGGGCATCCATATTTTGTGGAAATGGTATAAATGTATGTTTTCAAGAACTGAAGTTTTTCAAAGTTCTTTAAAATTGAAATGATCTATATTCTCTGGAATTGTATGTTCTGCATAATTGGTATGTGTATACATATATATTCTCTAGATTTCCTATATTTTATAGAACTGCTATCTACATTCTCCAGAATTGATATATCTATATATCTTCTTTGGATTTTGGATATTTTGTGTACTTACTATATAAACATTTATATATGATTACAATGTTTGTATACTTACTGTATAAGGACTATAATATCTGTTTGCAAAGCTCAGTTGCGTGGTCATTACCATGGATCTAGAAATCCTGTCAAGTGCCATGCAACAAAATTATCATTTCTGACCATATTATTATTTATCTAGCTTCCATGCTTGTGTGGCTACCTTTTATTTTATGTGAAGAATTTTTATTATCATTCTTTTAACTATAACCTTTCTGTTCTCCCTGCCAAATAAATAAACCCAACAAATACCATGAGCCAGAAAACAAAAGCAAAAACAAGCAAACAAAATCTCCACATTCCTTCAATACCTAAAACTTTAATTCCAGGAACAACAACAACAAAAAGTGATCATTAGGTATCTCTTATCAACCAAAAGACAATATTTCCTTTGCCAGCATGAATGGTTTCATTAGTTATATTGTTGTTTGATTCTGTTTCTCTTACCTGTCCTGACCGGTTCTGGTTCCTAGAGAAGTCACGGTATCTGCCATGTAATGATTGACAATCATGTTGAATGAAGAATGAATGAGTGAGTGATATGTGACCTTGACCTTGCAAAAAAAATATTATAGGCTTCTGGAAGCTGTTCAAGAAGAAGCAGGTAAGTTGACTTAAGCTTGTGTGTGTTGCCTGTGTTTTTTTGTGTGTAGGGTTGAGATCTCCTGGACTTGTCCTTGTTTAGATCATGTTTAGCCAGTCACGTTGGTGAGACTTTATGGGTGTAGCTTCTGACATTATTAGAAACACAATCTCATAACAAATCCTCTATCTTCTGGCTCTTACAATCTTTCTACCTCTTCCTCTGCAATAATTTCTAAGTGTTAGGTGGAGAACTTGTATTGTAAATATGTCCATTGTGAATAGGTTTCACAACTCTACGCTTGGATTGGTTAAAGTTTTCTGTAATTGTCTTTGTTGCAAGGAGACATTTCCTTGGTGTGTGGTGAGGATTACATTTATCTGTGGGTATAAAGACAAATACTTTATGAAACCAGGATAATTTCTAACTATATTTATTACTTTTTAAACTAAATTTTATTAATTATGTGTGTGTGCATGTGGATGCCCACTTACACCATATAGTATATGTGTAGTGATCAAAGTACAACTTGAAGGAATTAGTTTTTTTCTTCTACTATGTGAGTCCCAGGGATTGTTCCCAGGTTTGATAGCAAGCATTTTTACTTTTAAGCTTGCCAGACAAAGTTTTATTATTTTAATATTTATATTTGTCTCCAAAGACGTTCTGGTAGTCTGCTATTTAATATTGTTATATGATATCATTTTCATGTATAATTTAATTTTTATGAATATGTAGTATGATATAATTGATATATAAGGAAATATACTTATTTCATGTGGACTATTGATAAACCTAAATATTTGAAAACAACCTTGGTTCTATCACCACCACCAAGGTGGACAGACATGCCCCATACCTTCAGAATATATTTTGAGTTTCCATATGTGTTATTATTTTTAATTACCTCTCTCTCTCTCTCTCTCTCTCTCTCTCTCTCTCTCTCTCTCTCTCTCTCTCTCTCTCTCTCCTTCTTTTTTCTTTTTTTGTGTGGTAAGGGCAACTTAACACGAGTTGGTCTCGTTGGTCTCTAAACAAATTTTGAAGGCTCACCATGACTCTGCACCTCCCCAGCCCTGGCAACAACTCTTGTATTCTCTGTGGAAGAGTTCACCTCCTTTAGGCTCCATCTAAGTCAAACAGACTACTTGTTCTTCAGCTCGTTTGTTTTATTACTTGTTCAGGTTCATGTTTTCACACGTTACAAGAACTTGCTAAGTCTGAGTCCTGGTGTGACGCACCAGGAAAGAGTTTGCCTATGATTAACAAGGCTCTGGGCTCAATTCACAGCATCACACAAAGAAAAAACTGTCTCCTAAAGGGGGTCGGGGTGGGAGAAGATGATTCAGAAGGCAAAAATGGCTTGCTTTGCATGCCTGATGACCTAATATTGATCCCCGGACTCATGTAAAAAGCTAAATGTTGTGACTTACAGGCCAGGATCCAGTGCAGAGGAAGAAGCAGTGAGATATCCTGCCTCGAAGCAAGGTAGACAGAGAGAACCAGGTGGTAAAAAGTGGTTCTCTGATCTCCACATATGTGCCCTGGCATGCATATGCCTGCATACATGCATACACATGCTAAATAAAGGAGTGGATAAATAATAGAAGTAGCTTTATTGTACACATATGAATACATCATACTTTTGTTAATAGTACATCACTGGATAATCTTTTATATTTCATTGGAAAATTTATCCATATATTTTCCATAGCTGTGATTTCTAGCTCTGAAGGTCATCTCTATCTCAAAAGTAGAGATTTTTTTTTTTGTGTGTGTGTTTTTGTGTTCCTGTTTAAGGTGATTTGAGTGAGAATGGCTCTCAAAGATTTGTATATTTTACTGTTTGAATTCCAGTTGGTGGATCTGTTTGGGAAGCATTAGGATGTGTGGCCTATTGAGGAGGTATGTCAGTGGGAGTGGGTTTTGAGATTTCAGCAGCTCATGCCATTCCTAGTTAGAGCTCTCTGTCATTCCCTGTCCCTCCACCCCTCTCTCTTTCTCTTTCTCTCTTCCTCCCACTTTGCCTTGTGCTTGCAGACCCTAGATCTCCCATAAGCTCTCAGTGACTTCTCCAGCACTATGCTTGTCTGCCTGCTACCACATACTTCACTATGATGGCCATAGGCTGATCTTCTGAACTGTGACCATAAATGAACACTTCCTATAAGTTGCCTTGGTCATGTGTCTCTTCACAAGAATAGACAAATAATCAAGGCAAATATTTTTCTGCATAAAACTCCAATTTTAAAATACTTAGTTTTTAAAATATGATGTAAGTTAATGACAGTATTAATATGTTTTCCAAATGGAAAGATATAATTAATAAATAGACTTTTCCTTATTCATTTACTATCTTTCTTATAATCTAAAGCAAAAAATGCATCTGTATTGATTGTCATTGTCTCTCTTGAGGGTTATTGATCTGCTTATCTATTACTTAATTTCTATTTTACTTTGATATAATGAGTTTCTCACTGAGAACTTCATCATTCCTTTATTGTGCTAATTTATCAGTCTATTCAGAAAAAACCCTGTTTGAAGTTAAAGATTATATAGAATTTATGAATTAAATGAGAGAATTGAATTTATATTATAAAAACTTGTCAACCCAAATCTATGCACATTTTCCTATTTGTATCTTTCACCCCCACCTAAATATATGTAAAACTTTCATAGTTTTTCTCTGTAGAGGTGATTTTCTCCATTTGTATTATTTTTCATTTTCAGTATTGACGCCATTGTGAAAATTTTTTTCTTTTATATTTGCTATTAGATTATTGTAAAAATTGACTTTTATCCGAGGATATTGAATATAGTCATTATTGATAAACTCTTGCTTGTTTTTAATAAATGTGTATTGCCTTGGATTGAGTAATAAGAGCAGTAATATCAGTGAATGCTTAAACTTTTAGTTTCTACCTCAAAAATTTACACTTTATTTTATATTCTGTTCTTATAACATACTTTAGTGGCATGGTGTGTGTGTGTGTGTGTGTGTGTGTGTGTGTGTGTGTGTATTTCACACTCTGTTATTAAAAAAAATAGATCTGACACTGAAACAAAAATAGATTTGCTTTAAAAATGGAACCAGAAATACTAGCACAGTAAGAAATTGGTGACTTGTTACTTTCAACTCTAACTGGTGCCTGCAAGCTAAGAGTGAAGGTATAGATGTGGTTGTTGGTAAATCTTGAGTGGAGGAACAGAATGAGCTTTAAGGTGACACAAACAGTAATAGGAACAAAACACTCCTGAAAGGTGTCATTCAGCTTGTTAACATTGCTTAAGGAATTTTTAACGTCATTAGCAAAACCTTTCCTTCAAAAATATGTATCAGGAACTGTGCTCAGCCACTGATGATCGCCTAAGGAAGGAAGATGAAATACCCAAACACACACGAAGAATCAGAGTTAGCTGCACCAGGGCGGGTCTGGGTAGTTTAAACCACACGATACACAGCAAGATTCACAATGAGTAGACACTAGATTAGTGAATCGGGTTCCTCATTTGTCGAGATTTCTGCAACAGTGACGTGGATGTGTCCTTGGAAGGCGTCAGGTGGAGCAGGCGTTCTTTGGACTTTTATCATGAAGAGGTGTCCCATGTGACTTGTCATTCAGTAGTCATTTGTCCAGAGCTTTTCCTTTCCTAGTCTTTAAATTTTCTTGAGACAGTGTTTCAACTTTCATTCATTATATGGTATTGTAATTTAATTATGCTGTTTAGGTCAAACTTGTTATTCTGTCTCTGTGTTCCTGAATATTGCTTTTTGGTGCCTGTTTCATTCTACTTACCATCCTGGATGAATTAGAGTACCAAACTGTGAAAGAGCAATGAATGTACCTGCTTGGAGCATGTGCTGTTTTCGAGAGTTCACTTCAACCGACCTCTGGATGGGAATAATTCATCTAGAATTCACTATCTTTAAAGGAAACTCTTGGGGTCATGAATTGGTAAGAAGATAAAATGATCTCAATAAAGCAGAGACTGATTGAAATTTCATCACATTTCAGTTTGAAATTGTTAAGTTGAAATAACTAACCTCGTGGGTCAAACCCAATTTATTGCTGGGTGTCACGTTGTTTAGTAAATGCTAAAATTATCTCATTTATTAGACTTTGATAATATGGAAAACAGAGACTGGTCATCATTTTGCATTTCCTTCTTGTGAGAAGAGAGAACTATGGAAATATTGATCTACAAGAAGAAATACTATTTTATCCACCTTCCCAAGCTATAACAGGTCAAAGGAAATGTAATGAAAATGATTAAGATTCGTTGCAAAAGAGTATTCTATTTCTTTAACTGCTAAGTAGCCTCATACTTCACTTAGTAGAGGTTATTTTCTTTAGACTATATTCCCAGGTAATTAGCAATATAGAAATCACTCTCTCCCAGGAGAGCAGTAGATTTTCAAGAACAAAGCATAGACCTTCTTTCTGAAGGATATTCTAGGGAGGATTGTGATCAGGTGTCTACAAATGTGTGATGGCTTCCCTGAAACAATTTCAACGTGAGAGTCTTAGAGAATAGTTGACGAAATAGTGTTAGGATAAAGATTTATTTCCACGGTGAGATCACCAAGATGCACAATATTAAAGCATATAAATTACAGAGCTTATGCTGAAGTTTTATACAACTGCTGTCGAGCACAAGTAAAATGCGAAACTCTGCTTAATGTGTGTGTGTTTAAAAACTGAATATATACAAAGTTCTATAAATATTATTTTGCATTATCCTATAAGGAAGAAACAAAACAGCTATAGTTCATTTGCATTTGCAAATGGTCATGAAGAAACAAGAAATATTTCTAATTTCAAAAGTTTTTTAAATGAAATAGATAACTACTTGTGAAAATTTAATTTTTATTTAAAATGATGTAGAATTGACATTTTTGTACCTGGGTCTCATTATGAATTTCTGTCATCTAACCACTTGAGAAATAAGGGGGTCAAGCATGCTAGGTCATCCTTTTCTATATATATGTTTGAGGTTAGCCTGTCTCAAAACAACTAGCTAACTAACCAACTAGCTCTAAGCAAGCACACCCACTTTTTCTAGAGAAGCTGGAAGGCTAAATTATTTTCTTAAAGTTACTATCAGTTTCCTGTGGGGTTATAAGTCATATAAATATGGGAGTCATGAGGATAGCAGCCTTAATGCTCTTTAATAACATTTCCTTAATATAGTTAAAGAAAATTTACTCTTACTTTTTAATAAGTTGCTTAGGTGGCAAAAGGTTATTCAGAACTGGGCATTGGTATACCAAGTAATCATAACCCCTAGTGTCTATTTGAAATATGCTAACTATTTTCTTTACAGGTCATACTTTTTAGTATACAATTAGAAGGGAACTGAGAACCATATTGCAATTTTTCATCCTTCAGTTTAACATTTCAAAGGATTTATTGATTGCAAATTTGTGGGTCATATTACTTGGTATGACAATAATTTCCCCCACATGCTGTCTGCAGAATCACTCTATAATGTAATCCACATCATGAATGTCTCAAATGCTGCTAGAGAATCACCTGAGATTCTCCAAATATTTTTTTCCCTTATGCAATGAAGAGAGCTGAAACACTATACCGTGCATGGGTTAGCCTTAGAAATAAACTCAAAGACATGCTGAGGCATAGCAATGCTTCATACTGAGTTAGATAGGAATACACAGAGTTTCAAGGGAAAGAACCTTCAATATGAGAAAGATAACCTGCCTTCATGTAGAGTAGAGACAATGAAAGTCTCTGAAAAGATTGTTTTGGCAATGGATGCAATATCACATCGTCTTTGGGGGTATTAATTCTTCCTAAATGTGATGTAAGTAAATTTCCATAGTACCCTTTCTGTCTCTGGATAGCTGAGCTGTACGGTATCTTGTGCTTGACTATAAGGATAGAAAATGACTTTTCCATACTGGAGTTTCTTAGGACTCACTCAAATCTCAGCTAATAATGGGTCCTTCCTACAAAAAATGTGTGCCAACTGGACTACAGCAAATGTTCCAATTCCTTTTTTATTAGAATAGGTGAATAGGAGGTGACCACAGAGTAATTTTATTTGTTACCTAAATATTCAAGATACTCATTTAAGAGCTTTGCATCATAATTCCTAATGCCAGCATCTCCAACTCACCATTTTCTCTCTTCCAATATTGTGTTTCATATCTGTTGTTTAGCAGTTTGTTATGGTATTGAAATGTTCCACCCTGAAGGGCGCTTCCTTCAGACAAAAAGTAAGCAACTTGAAATAGTTTCAGGAATTTCCTAAAATTGATCGGATTCACTAGACTCCTCCCATCCCACAAATACAGCTGAAAGTCACTCTCAGATGGTTCAAACTGCAAAACAGCAGCAAGGATCAGCCAAGTACCCTGGAAGAAGCAGAAGTCAATCAAGATGCCTGGAAGAAATGTAGACTGAGCCACCTTCAAGGGACCCTTTCCAGCTGTGGTGCTGCCCGTAGGCTGCACAGTGTGCTCTAAGTTCCCAGTTTGTGAACTGCTACCTATGCTGTGGTGGGCTTTGGTGATGTAGCTGTCTTTGATTCACTTCTGTTCCTCTAAGTAATCCATCAACTATATTCCTGTGGGTAAACCAATAAAACTCATTAGCTAGGCACAATCAGGACCACTGACAACACCCCTTGCTAGGCACTCAGGAAACATATATAAAATAGGACCTCTGTTAAGGTCAGATGAGGATCTCTCCTAGCCTCTCATGAGAGTCCTGGCCAACAACTTCTTAAGAGCTCTGTTGGTCCTCTCCACAATGGCTTGTTCCTGTGGATTGTAGGGTATGCCAGTTTTAGAAGAAATCCTCCAATACCCTAGAAAAACCATTGAATTGTTGTGAGGAATAGTCAGGACCATAAATGCAGGAACATAGGCATACATACACATCTCTTTTGTTTATGTACAACTATTTTGCCTAACTATATTTTTGGCTAAAGGTGAACCACCTTCGTGATGATCCTGTAGAGGATTTTGAATGTTCTCAACAAAAAGGAATAATAAATGTCTAAGATGATGGATATGTCGACTAAAGAATACAGAAAATAAGGAAACTATTTCATCAGAATAGTGGTTCCCAGTTGCCATGATTTTGTCCCCCAGGGGACATTTGATAAGTTTTTACTGTCACGGATGTAGAGAAAATCGTATTGACTGTAATGGGGCCTTGTAAATTGCTATGTAGTCTACAACAGACAGAACAATTCCCCAACTCAAGGAATTATCTACCTAACAAATTCACTAGTGCTACAACAGACAGAACAATTCCCCAACTCAAGGAATTATCTACCTAACAAATTCACTAGTGCTAATGAGCCTCAGAAATCTAACTGATGGTAAAATTTAATTAATGGAATTTGTCCTTCATACAAAAACTCAAGATATATGTGAATGGTTGCAATATTTGTCCTTCTTAAGGGAAGATAGACATATTTCTCTTTCTTGGCACATTTTGTGGCTTGGGAAACACCTCAAGGTGGAGTATAATTAATTTCATTATTTTCCCCGAACTTGGCAAGAACAACGTAAGTTGACTTCTGTTTGTGTTAGTTTGAGAGGTCTGGCGTGTGTCAAAGGAGTTTCGATGAACTAACTAGAGTGAAGACATTAGCCATGTATTTGACTCACCTCCTTATGTTTTCATTGAAGGCAGAGCACTGAAGAGACAGTGTGAAGGCAGCTACAGTCCTTTGTGTTCCCAGGGTGTGAGGGGCCAGTTCTTAGCACTTGCCATATTTGTTTCTTTTAGCCACTAAAGGTTGAGTTTATGCGCAGTTTGTGAAGCAACTGAATCAAAGACCTTTCTGATCTAATCTAAGTAAAAAGTTGAGTATTTTGAAATGCCAAGATGCACTTACTCTTAGAAGAATATTGAATTAATACAAATCAGTTAATGACTTAGACCCTCCGTTGGCTTTGACTGTGAAAAACTCATTTCAGACTAACGTATTAACCTCTCTGAAACCATAGACTTTACCTCCCGTAAGTGTTAATGGGGCTTCAAAAAGCACTTATATTGCTATTGTGTTTTGCTTCTAACTCCTTCCTGCCACAACTCCAGACATTGCCAGATTCCTGGAACGGCTAGAAATTTCTTTTTCTTCTTTATAAATTCCCTCTACTTCTCTGTCTTTACTCCATCCATTCTGCCCTTAACTCTGAGAGTGCAAACTCCTGTTGGCTTGTTTTGCTCAGGAAAGTGTTTATGTATGAGCTGCCTGGCTTGTATAGTAGATGATGAATTGGCACTGGGCCCTTTGGCTGTGGAGCTGTCCTTTGTTCCCTGGCTCAGTGATCTCTCCTGGCTCAGGTTCAAGCATCACCATTGCATTTCCTTCTATAGTGTGTCCTGTTGCTGCAGGTAGGCGTTCTCCATCTCTGGCCCCAAGCCAAGATACTCAGCAGCAGTGGAGGTGGACCATTGGATTCCTTGGCTTCTGTATCTGAGAAGCCCATCTTCAAATTCCCTAGTGTACAGTTCACCACTTCCTATAAGGGTTGATGTTATGGATAAATGTGCATGCGTTCTAGGTATTTTGAAGGGAAATATGCTTCGTGTGAATTGAATAGTGCTCACCTTTCTTTTGTCCACTGTAGAAATTTTTAAAAATTCAAGTTATATTCTTTTAATGAATTTGAAATTTCATTTTAAAAATAAAAACAGATTTGCAAATTACATTGTTGCTAACATAATGCTATACTGTTAATCTCTAGGTAGAAACAAACTTTCTATGTTTAACTTATAATTAATAAAAGTGGATTACAAGCAACGTAAATTCTTATATTATTTAAAATATGTACTTGCTAACCTTAGGTTGACCTATACCATACTCTGATGCTTGGTTTGTGTGATAATATGTGTTACTAGAGTTAAGAAAAGGTTTCTACAGTGGTTTGAGTGAGAAAAAGCCCCCCATATTTAAGCATTTGATCACTTGATGCCCATTGATGTTACTGTTTGGAGAGGTTGTGGGGAGGGGTCACTTTGCTCCAAGAAGTACGTGACTAAGTCTGGTTCTGAGCGTGCAGTGCCGCATCCTCTTCTCATTCTTTCTCTGCTTAGTGCTTGATGATTAGCATGTGAAACCTCAGCTTCCCTTTCCAGTTGCCATACTTGTCCACTGCCATGCCTTGCTGCCGTAATGGATTCTGAGTCTTTTAGAACTGTAAGCCAAGACAAACTCTTCCCTCTATAAGCTACCTTGGTCTTCATATTCATCAGAGTATCTGAAGAGTAACTAATACAGTATTTGAGATTAGAAAAACTCCCATCGTTCTAGCAGCATTTGACCATAGGAATCATTGATTAAATTGTATTGGAAGATGTAGATAGTATATATTCTTGATTAAGTTAAAAATTGCTTAATGTAGTAAGTTCCTGTAACAAAAAATGGCCATTATAGATAAACTTGGTGTCACCAAGTGCACATCTTAGATGGAGGCTATGCTTTTTTTTTTTTTTTGTAATTGAAAGTTTTGGTTTTATTTTGACCCCCAAGACACGTGTGTTTTCACACCTTAACCTTTTAAGTTTTGTTCCAGGCTTGTTTTCTGCATTCCACTGGGTATATAATGTACCCCAATATTCCCACCTTTAAAAATAAGACACTTAAGATAATCAGTGAGATAAAGCTCTTCCTAGACTCTGTTTTTTTCTTTTCTTTTTTTTAATTTATTTATTTCTTTATTAATTAATTAAAGATTTCTGTCTCTTCCCCACCACCGCCTCCCCTTTCCCTCCCCCTTCCCCAATCAAGTCCTCCTCCCTCGTCAGCCCAAAGAGCAATCCAAACTGCCTAGGCTCCCACAAAACCAATAGGTGCAGTAGGATCAAAAACCCATTGCCATTGTTCTTGGGGTCTCAGTAGTCCTCATTGTCCGCTACGTTCAGCAAGTCCGGTTTTATCCCAGGCTTTTAGGAATCCTCCTGAATATTAACCTTCATCAGGCGATGAAAGGAGACAGAGACAGAGACCCACATTGGAGCACCGGACAGAAATCTCAAGGTCCAAATCAGGAGCACAAGGAGAGAGAGCACAAGCAAGGAACTCAGGACCGCGAGGGGGGCACCCACACACTGAGACAATGGGGATGTTCTATTGGGAACTCACCAAGGCCAGCTGGCCTGGGTCTGAAAAAGCCTGGGTTAAAACCGGTCTCGCTGAACATAGAGGCTATGCTTTTGTACATGGTATAATATTCTAACTTTAAGAATCTCTAGTAAAAGTAGCCCTCAACTATTTAAAATACTCATTTATTTAAATCAAAGTATGATTATCGTTCCTCATTTTATGGACACTGGTTTCTTCTGTGGATCCTATTGGTTTTGATATCGCTTATTTTTGCAATCTTTCTTTCTTTCTTTCTTTCTTTCTTTCTTTCTTTCTTTCTTTTTCTTTCCTCCTCCTCCTCCTCCTCTTCCTCCTCCTCCTCCTCCTCCTCCTCCTCCTCCTCCTTCTTTTTTGCTCCCCGTAAACCCCTCAATTTGCCTTCATTGCTACTAGCTGCTATGTTTGTCAATGACAGATGATGGATGGTTGCTCAGTTTATAAATGCAGCACGTCTTAGTGCCTTTTCATGCTTGAATTTCATCACTAGTGTTGACTGATGGCATGTTATTTACCTGGCACTGAAAGATGGCTAGTTTATAACATTCAAGGTAGAACATTTTAAGTAGTGTGCAGGGTGGAAGTTTCCTTCTCCTAGGGAAACTTAACAGCTTGTCAAAGGAGAAGGGGTAAGTAGATACTGCAGATGGTTGATCCCAGCCAGGCACAGTAGCCCAGACTTTTAATCCTATCACAGGTGGGCAGGCAGGTCTCCATCAGTTCAAGGCCAGCCTGGTCTATGTGGTGAGTTCAAAGCCAGACAGGTTATACAGTGAAACTCTGTCTTTTAAAAAACATGCCAAGATCAACTTGGAAAAAGATTTTATGTCTTTTTAATGATTAAATTAGTAAAATTTCCTATATTTTAAATTACAATTCATTTTGGGGGGGGTGGAGAAACTGAGGTGTTTGGTCTCAAATGGTGACCTGGCTGAAGTACACCCATTCAAAACTTGTATTTGGCAACTATGAGCCTCTTTTTCCTTTCTTGGTCGTGAATCTCCTTTGATAGCATCAGCTTGGATCCAGTGTTTCTAAGGTAGTGGTTCTCAACCTGTGAGTACTCACCCCTCCTAAGATCCAAAAACTTTTTCACAGGGCTTGCTGAAGACCATTAGAAAACACAGACATTTACATTATGATTCATAACAGTAGCAAAAATTATAGCCATTAAATAGCAACAAAAATAATTTTACGCTTGGTGGTCACCACAACCTATATTATAGGGTCACAGCATTAGGAAGGTTGAGAATCACTCTTCTAAAGGGTGATGTTTTTACTACACTGGATGAAAACGCAGTTTCAATTTCATTTACATTCCCTAGAGAAGCCAATACAGTGTGGATTGCATGGTAGCAGGCCCAAACAAGGAAATTGTAGCCATTAACTGAAATGCCAATTTGTCAATCTCACTTTCCAACTTTTGAAGAAGTAAAATTTCCAAAATCTCACTTCAAAAGTGTTCTTAAACTGTTGAATTTAACTTTATATGATTTTGGTGTTTAGAAGGTTAAAAATAAAAGCTGAGAAAAATAGAAAACACGTCCAGAGATGTGGAGACACAGACTCTTGTTGGGGTGTGTACAGGTGAATGTCATTTCTCTAAATCCCACTCTTCATACACAGTGATTTTGAATTTCATTGTGCTTGACATTTGAGTCATGGTGGAGTTTTATGATTTTTACAGTATCAAATTAATGGAGTATTAAAAATATAAAAAAACTCTTGCATAACATACTTTAAAAACAATTTATATATTTATATTTATATCCCAACCTTCCTCTATGGTGGTGGTTTTAATAGGAATGGCTCCATAGGCTCATATAATTTAATGCTTGGTCATTAGGGAATGGCATTGCTTGAGAGGCAAAGGGAGTGTGGCCTTGTTGGCACAAGTGTGGCCTTATTAGAGGAAGTGTGTCATTGGGGGTAGGCTTTGGGGATTCAAAGTTTAAGCCAGGCCCAGTATATCTCTCTTTTTGCTACCTGCAGATGGGTATGTAGAACTCTCAACTTCCCCAGGCCCATGATGTCTGCCTGCATACCGCCACACTCCTCACCATGATGAGAATGGACTAAAAACCTCTGAACCTGCAAGCAAGCCCCAGTTAAATGCTTTCCTTTACAAGAGATGTCATGGTCATGGTGTCTCTTTACAGCAATAGAACCCTGACTAAGATACTTTCCCTCCTGGTTTCCTTTTCTTCCTCCCTGTGTGTCAGTCTCTGAACTTTTTTAAAATAAAGGAATGACGATGACAACAATATCAGTTAACAAGAGATTTATCTATATTGCCTTGGCTGACCTAGGACTCATGATCCTTTTACCCATACTGTCTAAGTGCTGGAATTATAGACATGTGGTACTACGTGTCACCGAAGACTATTCTGTGCAGGCTGGAGGAGATAGCTGCTGACGATTCTAGTTACAGCTTAGGGTGCCACATAGCATGTACACAGTACAAGTGCAGAGACTAGGAGCTGAGAAAACACTGAGCTAACATTGTATGAATTAGTCGTCAGCTTTGTGAAATAAAGTTGAAGAAACTCCCCTCTCCTATTCCATCGAATGTTAAGGAAATCCTATCATAATTTCATGACGTGGGCAACATAAAAGCAACATTCTGGAAGTAAATGGCCAACCACGTAGTTACAAGTTCAAAGAGGGCTAGAGAAGAGGGCACTTTCATATGCTGCATGAGAATTTAGAGCAAGTTCTGACAGCGTAGTTAACTGATTTAAAATACCTAATAAGGTTGCTGGATTCATTAATGGTACTTTTAAGAGAAAAATTGGCAATAAAACAATAGCATTTGTTTAAACAGGAAAAAAAATCCCCTGCATTCCTTATTTTGAAAGGTAACTGCAGCAGTCTGGGTGTTCTCATAGTTTTTTTGTTGAAACAAGGCAACATTTCAAAAACTGTCAAGTTTAGGGTTTCAAAGACTTGCTGAAGAATTAAGAAGTGTGTGTGTGTATGTGTGTATGTGTGCATGTGTGTGTGTGTGTGTGTGTGTGTGTGTGTGTGTGAATTAAGGCACTGATTGCCTAATACCTGCCTCTGGAGGAGTGGAATTTTTTTTATATGTATGTCAGCAATTTTCCTTTCAAAATACCATGCATAAGAAGTGATCTAACACATTTCCATTGTTTGGGCAAGAATCCTGGCTAACTCACACGACACAGACATAGCTATTTTACTGAGTTTTCTGAACAACACTTCAACAATTCAAAGTCATTTCCATTGAGATAAAAGATCCCCATTGAAGTTATGCTCAAAATAGAGGAAAATGATGTTATCAATCAAAGATGATTTTTAACAATACTTACTCTATTTCCAGCTTAGGGTAAAAGATGTTGAGAAGCCATGGATTCTGAGCTTTTATTGACATAAAGTCAAGTTTAACAGGTAAAATGAGAATTATTTGATGAGTAATTGTCAGTGGAGTTTGTGCTTTGATCTGAGTTTGAGTTGGCTCCATTCCCTTCCCATTGCATCTCAATTGTTAAATAAAAAGAGGAAAAAGAACAGCATGCAAACACTGAGGGCAAGTTCTTTCTCTCCATTGTCTCCACTGTCAGATATGTTTACAAATTTAAACTTTTTGGTCATGTAATTGAATTGAATTTTTAAACAGACCATTAAAAAATAAATTGGGGAGTAGGTATAGCATAGGAGTGAGACTACAGATAGTATGCTAATTCTGTATTAAATTTGGGATAAAATCAAGTATTTTCTATGATTCCTATACCATTTTGCATAAACAATATACAAATAGTATATAATTTCCCAATTTCTCCACAGTTTTTCTGGTATTTCAAGATGAAGGTATTTTGTTTGATTTTTGTGTAATAATCTTGTTTTGGAATTCACAGAACTCTCTCTTTACTTCTCAGTCTTCTTATAGGCAACTTCACCATATTTAGCTTTTACTTGTTGTTACAGCCGTGCTGTAGGTATGACATGGTATTTCATGGTGCTTTTTAAATTAGTATTTTCCCACTAACTCATAATTTGGGGTATTTTTTCTTGTGCTTATTGAACATTTGTGTGTCTTTTTTTTTTTTTTTTGAAAAAAAATATCTACTCCAGTTTTTTTTTTTTCTTATGCTGGATTGTCTTTTGGTTGTTGAGTTGTGATTTTCTTAAAAAAAATATCTGTAGTGACTATTAGACCTCATTAAATACATAATTTGCAGGCAGGTACTTTCCCTTATTTCATATACTGTTTTTTTTTTCTTTCTTCCCCCTGTCTTGTTACTCTTTTCTTTGATACTAATCTTTAAACTCTATGGCCAAATCTAATGTCATCAATATTTATTCCTACATATTATTCAAAGTGATTTACATTTTTAACTTTTATGTTTAGGTCTTTGATCCACAATGGCTTAGTTTTTTACATCTGTCATGAAGTAAGGCTTTAGTATCATTATTTTGTAGATGTATGTCGGACTGCCTTTGTACCACCTTTTACAGAGTTATGCCTTCTCATTAAAGCATTTTAATGTCCCCGTCAGAACCTTTTCACTCTATATACAGGGGTTTATCTGTAGGATCTTTATTTTATTCTAGTCTTCTATTGCTTCTATCCTTTTGCCTGAACCATATTGGGTTGAGTACTCCAAATCTGTGCACTTTGTAATCAGCATGTCTGTGTTCAATCATGTTGCCCTGTTTTTGTAATGCTTTGATTATTTAGGATCCCTAGAAATTTCACAGTGATATAGGATGTCTTTCTGTATGCTGTGAATGTACTGCTCTCATTTGTTGATAAATAAAGCTGCTTTGGCTTATGTCAAGGTAGGATACATTTAGTTGGGAAATCCAAGCACAGAGATACAGGATTAGAAGGGTGTAGACTAGAGAGATTCCAGTAGCCACCAAAGGAGCAAGATGCCAGAGCACCACTCAGACACACACATGGCGATACACAGTTTAATAGAAATGGGTTAATTTAAGATGTAAGAGCTAGTTAGTAATAAGCCTGAGCTTTTGACCAAACATTTATAAGCACTACTAAACCTCGAAGTGGTTATTTGGGAACTGATGGGCAGGAGAGAAACCTCCAATTACAAATCAGCTTTTCTATTTCTGCCAAAAAGACCATTATGAGTTTTACAGAGGTTGTATTGAATGTATAGATTTTTTTGAAATCATTGCCATCTTGATGTTACATTTTCCAATCTATGAACACATATTATACCTCCATTTCTTTTTGTCTTTGATTTCTTTTGCTTATTTCCTGTATTTTGAACCAGAATATATCCCTGCTTACATAAATTTGTCCCTTATATTTTATTGCTTTTCTTCATGCTCTTACAAATGGTATTGCCTACTTAATTTTAGTTGTGTTCATTAATTGCTAGTTTGTGGAAATACAACTGATTTCTTTTTTGATCTTCAACTCTACAACCTTACTAAATTTGCTGTTAAAATTCACAGATTTTTTTTGGTGTGGATTCTTTAATGTTTTTGACATATACATATTGCTCTCGTATGCAAACAATGATGACTTGCATGATTTCCTTTCCGATTTGCATGCCTGCTAGTTCATTTTCTCATCTGAGCCCCTGGTCAGAGTTTACAATGCAAGCTGAACAGCAGTTTTGAAAGCAGCATCCTTAGCCTGCTGATCCTGGGAGCAAGTCTTTGATTCTTTTGCCGTTGGCTATGGCACTGGCTGTAGATTTTCTTCATAGTCATTCTTTGTTATGTCCAGAAACTTTTCTGTTGTTTCCTAGTTCATTCAGTGATTTCAATCACGAGAAAGCTTTGCTTTTCTTCAAATGCTGTTTTTGTATGAGTTGAGTCAAACCTGTGTTCCTCTTTGTTATAATGATGGGTTGTACTGTATCAGTCAATTGTTGTTCATCAAGCCTCCTTTGTATTTCTAGGATAATTACCATTTGGGCATGTTGAATAATTTTGCTAACATATTAATGGTTTCATGTATTATTTTGTTGTGGCTACTTGGCATCTTCAGATGGGAACATTCCTCTGTGATTTTTTTCTTATGTGTTAGGCATTTTGTTGGACTTTGACATCGGCCTAATTCTGACAACATACAATGATTTCTGAGGTAGCTTTCTCTTTTTGTGTGGAAGAAGTTTGATAAAGTGTTAACTTGTCTTTAAATGTTTCAGAGTATTACCAGTGAAGACATCCTTGCAATTTTATTTTTAAATATTATTAAGTACTGGAAGGAAACTTAAAGTCACAAAATCCAAGTGCAGTTCTCATGAATACAGTAATAATGAAAATGTGTAAATGTAAAATCGATCCTACCCAGTGACTAGTGACACTTCAAAGTTGTTTATTCATAAATATGAGGGAGGGGAATAAGAGCATTTTCTTTTATTATTTCAAGATGCATGAAAAAACTTGTATCAAACATACTGTGTACGTTTATAATGTGTAGAGAAATTGAGGAAATTATCTAAATTAATAGAAACATAATTGGGATATGGGTTGGTTTTCTATGTTCTATGCCTTAGTTCTTCATTTCTTTTCATTTACACAATCTTAGTTAATCTTAAAGGGAAATTTTAATTAGGAAAAAAAGATTGTTTTCAAATCATATTATAGTCTTATTTTTTTTATCAGACTCACAACTTTTATCAAGTCATTGTTAAAAAGTAATCAACTTTTCAGAAATTATATATAGCTAAGATTTCCTCTAGCACACACTTCCATGCACACACACACAATACACACACAGGGGAGGGAAGGTATTGGTAGTTCAGATATTCATCAAGCTAGACTTAAAAATAGAAAGCCATGCTTCATGGCTCACAATATAAATCTCCTATATACAAATATTACCATCAGCATCATGAATATATTAGTTCCAGAAGGTGTAGATCAGAAAGGGTGTTCAGGAAGACAGATTAAAAGTAATGTCTAATAAGTTGTCGAGTGATGGTGATGAAGAGCTTTGAGAATCCTGAATTGAATATTCATTCATTTTTAGAGGAAGTGATGCTAATGTTTAGATGGATCCTGTCAGCATTAAAGAGACAGATCGTCACAGACCAACCTTCAGAGACAGAGAGTTGGTAATATTATTAACTCTTGAAACAAGTACACCATACAAAAAATTGTGTGTACTCTTATTTTGTACTTTTTTTGTCTGCTTGTAAATGTAGGTCACAAGCACCCTGCATTTGCATAGTACTTGGGTTATGGGCAGACCTTTCAGAAGATGTTTATACATAACTTCTTGGTGAATCATATGAGCTTTTTCCAGATAAGGCATTTGTAGCAAAGGCTTGACTCACTTGATCCTCCATATGACTGTCTGTTATTAAAACAATTCTAAAGGTCTTCTGAGCATTCATTTCTCAGTTACCTAGCAATAACATATATTACTCCTTAGACTTTAAGCAGCTTATAGGCAGAATTCATATAATTGATTTGAGTTTCCAGCACATGTACAAGTGTTCAGTGAGTATTTATCGAATAAATAATCCTTCAGTAACGAAATGGATTAAACTGGGAATTATGTTCCTTTCTGTGTTCAAAAGTTGAAACCATTCTAGAAATTGTAACACCGAGAGCTACAGCTGTCACTTACATACATGTCAGTTTTCTCACTGGCTGCTCCGTGTAACTACTAATTACTTTCCGGCCTCTAAGTGATTTGTCAGGGTTCAAGATCACACGGTGTGTGTCTTTCCCATAACTCTGTTCTCAGTCTCTCATATTGTGCCTTAGAGGAAGTAATCACTGAGTGGAGCACTAGCATTTGGGGAGTGTGTGTGTGTGTGTGTGTGTGTCTGTGTGTGTGTCTGGCTCTGTGTGTGTGTTTCTGTATGTTTGTCTCTGTGTCTGTGTGTATGTGTGTGTATATGTGTCTGTCTCTGTGTATGTATGTCTCTGTGTGTGTATGTCTCTGTGTGTATATGTATGTCTCTCTGTGTATATATGTCTCTGTGTGTGCATTTGTGTATGTATGTTTCTGTGTCTGTGTGTATGTGTGTGTATATACGTCTCTGTGTCTGTGTGTATGTGTGTCTGTGATTTTCTTGTCTGGATAATTATAAATGTCACAGGAGTCCCAGTACCTGAAAATGTAGACCTCAAGCTCAAGCATTTCTACTTATAAGACATGGTATCGATAGAACATCCCCATTGTCTCAGTGTGTGGGTGCACCCCTCGCGGTCCTGAGTTCCTTACTCGTGCTCTCTCTCCTTCTGCTCCTGATTTGGACCTTGAGATTTCTGTCCGGTGCTCCAATGTGGGTCTCTGTCTCTGTTTCCTTTCATCGCCTGATGAAGGTTAATATTCAGGAGAATGCCTAAAAACCTGGGATAAAACTGGACTCGCTGAACATAGCAGACAATGAGGACTACTGAGAACTCAAGAACAATGGCAATGGGTTTTTGATCCTACTGCACGTACTGGCTTTGTGGGAGCCTAGGCAGTTTGGATGCTCACCTTACTAGACCTGGATGGAGGTGGGTGGTCCTTGGACTTCCCACAGGGCAGGGAACCCTGATTGCTCTTTGGGCTGACGAGGGAGGGGGACTTGATTGGGAGAGGGGAGGGAAATGGGAGGCGGTGGTGGGGAAGAGACAGAAATCTTTAATAAATAAATAAATAAATAAATAAAAAGACATGGTCTCTGCTCTAAAGGATGTCATACTCTAATGCACAGAAAGGAAATGTCCACAAAATAATGGAACTAACATGAGAATTTTTGGCTAAATTAGGCAGTGTTTTACAATTTCCTTGCTGAGGAAAGATTGACTTGACATGAATGAGTTATATAGCTCTGGGCCCAGCAATATTAGGCCTGGGTGAGAGGAAGATAGCCAGGTCCCAGGCCACCTTGCTCCGTGCTGTAAGGCACAGTCATGATGAGTGAGGATGGGGTGGGTAAAGGAAGAGAGAGAGGCAGAAGGGATCATGTGCTGGTGAGATGGACCAGTCTGAAGAGGAGAAGGTGGTGAGGAACGGGACGGCTTGAGTACCATGTTCGCTCCCTGGGGCCTTGATGATGTCCTGACCTGGGCTGCGGCCAAAGGCCGTGCCTGCATCTGTGGCCCCGATGCAGTCCTGGGAGCCTGTGTTGTCGATTGATGCCTGTAGCTTCTTGTTACTACCAAGGGCCCTGCAGATGCCCAGGGCCTGGGCTACCACCTGTGACTATGTCCAAAGGATGTACCCCCACAGGGGCCATGCTACTCTAAAAGGCCTACACTGCCATCTGGGACCATAGTGTCATCCAGGCTGGACTGCTGCCAAGGGCCGTGTTTTGGTCTCTGATCCTGTTGCAGTTGGGCTCTGTGTTGATGTCTGTGGCTCCTGTTGCCACTGAGGACTGTGCAGAGGACTGTTATCTGAGCTGCCACTTGGCCCATACAGTTCTGAGAGGCCTGTGCTGCCACCCAGGGCTATGGTGACATTTGGACTTGAACTGTGGTTGAGGGTCACGTCTGGGTCCATGGCTCTACTGCAGCCAGGATCTGTGTTGATGTCCATGATTCCAAAGCCCAAGTCAAGCCCAATGTCTCTCTCTTCCTGCTGTCTGTGGATCTGGATGTAGAACTCTCAGCTATAGCAGTCTGCCTACTTGCAACCATGTTTTCCGCCATGATGGTCATGGGCTAAATGTCTGAACTATAAGCAAGCCCCAGTTAAATGCTTTCTTTTATAGGAGTGACCGTGGTCATGGTGTTTCTTCACAGCAACGTAACTGTGACTATGAGATACTGTAATTATAAAATATGGCCAGTAAAAATAAAGCAGCCCTACTGAATTCTTTGTGTGTAGACTCTTTTCCTTCAAATTCTGCTCCTGTGGGTCAAAGTTTAGCTCATGTTAGTGAGTTTTTATGAAAAGGCCCGCGAGGTGGATTTTCAGAGAATTCAGAACCAATGGGAAGAATCATGAAGGAATAAAAAGGGGAAAACTCTGGGCCGATCATCCTTTTATGCACACACCCTGGAAAAGAATGCGCTGCTCTTCTATAGAGAAATCGGAAGAAAGGCTGTGACTATTATCACCATTGTTCTGTCAAAGGCTCAACTGGAAGAGACAGAAGTTTGTGAGCTGAATGACTCAGGCTGCATGAAATTTTGGACTTTCTAGAGTCTGATTTCCCACGATTAAGGGTGATAATTACAGTGAAATCCTTTGCTAACGCTGAGTCAAACACGACGATGTCGTGTTCAGGCTCTTTCAGCCCTTCTCCTGTCACTCTTGCTGAGTTTTCCAATGACAAAAGTCAACTAATTTTATGACAGTGGCAAAGGGTATTCATTAAATGTAAAGTAAATCGCAACTGAGTGTGACTGAACATAGCCAAAGTGTAGTGACAACACTGTAAAAATTTGGCTTTAAAATATATTGCTTAAAACAAAGTTCGTTAAGGAGAAAAAAAATATATAAAGATTGTCAGGTCCTAAATAAAATATTTTAAGAACAGTTACCAGCCTTCTAGGTAAGGAGAAGCCAGGCTTAGAGATAGTTTTTATCCTCACTTAACACTAATAATCATCTATGTTTACCAAATGCTGCAGTTAGAATCCAAGAGGAGAATGCAAACAGTACCAGCGCTGGTACAGAATATATTACGATATTGTTTCACTTCTGGAATTTGCCTTTCGATTCAACCAGTATTTGCGCACTTTGCACAAATTATCCTGACATGATAGAGGGGAATATGAGATCTGTAAAACAAAATTCCTTTTCCCAAGGAGTTTTCCAACTGTGACAGTACTAAATTTTAACAAAGACAGGTAATGAGCAAATTGAGACAAAATCATCTTGCAAAGATTTTAAAGAGGACGGCGTGCAAAAGTAAAGAAGGGGACTTCGTGGCAGAGGCGGCAGCGCTCATTTGGGTGCAAAGGCAGAGCAGATTTGGCTGGAAAATTCAGAAGATACAGAATATTCAGTTGAGTATCTTATGACCATGCTGCAAATGATAATGGAAGGGAAAAACATTTGATTCTTAGTAGGAAGGCAACGGTTGTTGGAATATAGACGAGTGAGAGGTAAATTGAGCATGACAAACTGTGCTAAGTAGTATGATCAAACATCTATCTGACACCAGCACAGACAAATGGGCATTCGCAGAACTAAATGTAAACCTAATGTTGAGGACAGGAGTGATCTTTCCCACACTGAGCAGACTGCAAGGTCCTTCAGCTATTACCACTGACAGAGCCCTTTGCTGAGCAGGTAATTATAATCACAGAGAGTCTTTGCCAAGCTCATAGCACATGCCAGGCATGACCCTATCTACCCAAAGCGCAACACCCAATTTTGCTTTCACTATCGTCCTGTGATATATTTTCACAGACCAAGAAAAACTAGTCCTTTAAGGACTGTGAACTAAGGTGTAATCATTTACACCAGTCTAGTAAGACTATTTAGTTTATTACCTCGGTACCTTTGAGAAAGAGTGCGCTCATAAATGTTTTGTAGTTACATTTGACATCATAGTATTGCTCCCACATGAGATTCCTAAGTAGTTCTTCCAGTATATAATGTCTGGTAACAAGATATTAATGACATCAAAAGCAAAAAAAAAAAAACCAAACAAACAAACCAAAAAACCAAAAGAAATGAGTGCCTGTAGCATGAATAATAAAACACAGAGACAGAAATTGGGGTTCAACCTGAAAACTAGAAAAAGCAAAGCAGTCAAGCCACCGGAGAAGTCTTACCTGCACCGAGACTGGGTCACTGCAGGTTAAGCCTTTCCTCCCTCCCGTGTTCTATTCCCTCTAGTGCTGGGATTAAAGGTGTGTGACTTCCTAGGATTGGCATTAAAGGTGTGAGCCACTACCACCTGCAGCTGTTTCTGTTCCGATTTTGTGTTGCCCGTGGTGGCCTTGAACTCCCAGAGACCCGTTAGATTCAGACTCCCAAATCCTGGGATTAAAGGTGTGTCCCACCATCATCTGACCTCTAGTGGCTTTACCTTTGCCTCCGGTCTTCAGGCAAAATTTATTTTTTATCAAAATACAAATAACACACCACTACAAGAGCCATTAAGTTATCGTCCACGATAATGAACTTCAGGTGTTGTCTATGGGAAGTGGCATGTAAAGAAGAACAGTCACACTGTGCATGGTCATCGGCCATTTCTCAAGATGCCACATTTCAAATTGGGCTATTAATTCCTTTCTTGTGCCTTTCAGTCTCATTTCACAATGAGAAATTGTTATGAAGCAATACTTATCAAATGTTATCCACCATATTATTTGTCAGCGTTGCTCCTTATTTAGTACACAGGCATTTTGATAAAGGATCAGTATGAAAGCACAGCTATGTTCTCTGTGGGAGGCTTCAGGCGGATGACCGAAACTACTCACAAAGATTCTACGATGACTTTTCTTGACCCATTCTTTTTCTTTATCTCCAAACCTTTTAATGAATAACTTTATGCTTTCCAATCTGAGGTTTCAAAACATGGTTACTTATTGAAACGTTATCTGTCATTGTCAGCTCTTTAGTCAAATATGAAAAAAAATAACCTTGGTTTCGTCTGAACTCAGAAATTATTTTGTTTCAGCAACTATTTCAACCCAAGTTGTAGAAAGACAGTGGAAAAATGTAAAATAAAATTACAATAGATTTTTTTGTTTTGTTATGAAGAGCATGTTAGAATACTCAATAGAAGCAGAACCAATAAGTTGTGTGTGTGTGTGTGTAATAAAATATGATTAGCAGTATATTTTTGTGTAATTCTCATGAGGAGAAATCTGTTCTCGGAAACATTGTCCTTTGTTCTTCAAAGCTATTTTTATCACATTTTATGTCCTGAAATTCTGTTCTTGAATGGATGGTTTCAAACTCTATTATGCAGAGCCACAAATAGTGCTTTGCCTCTTCCTGCTAAAGACTTGCTCCATAGGTTCTTTCTCCTGGAGAGAATCTGTATGTATCTATAATCTAGATTTAGATGGCCATATGTATTTTGCTATTTCTTTTTCTGGGAAGGCTTATGTCTGGGTCATGCTTTGAGCAATTTAAGTATATTGGAGGTTGGGAGCCAAGGTGGGGAGGCACAGTGGGACTGTTGGGAAGTCATCTCAGAACTACCAGGAGAAGAGCAAAGGCTGTTTTGGGTTAGGGCAGTTCTTGTAAATTACGCGCTGCTACCTTTGTCTATTCTCATGGAGACTCTGGCAGACGGCCCTACAAATAAAAGTCTTATCTTAGTCCTTCCCTAACCAGAAGCAAAGGAGCTTCATAATATAAGCAAAATAGACCATCTTCCCAAATTCCTATGCTGAAATCCCAATCCCTGTTGTGATGGGAATAAGGAGTGTGTCCTTTGAGAGAGGTAATTATGAAAGGGGTTAGGAAAGCATGTATGTTATATGGGTCAGGGAGCAATAGTGTTTGTATTGTTCTAATATAGAGAGTTGTGGATACTGATACTGGTCTAACTAAAATCAGCTAATATGTCTTTATATTGGGACATGGAAGTAAGAGGCAAGCGTGGAAAAAAGGTGACAGAAATGTTGGTGATCAATTCCATTAGGGAAATGAGTATTTAATAACTGAAACTAAGAAAATAACAACAATATGAAATCATAAAGCTGTTAAAATCTGAAAGTATAAAGGAGGATGCGTCTGGGTTTATGTAACGCTTTCTAAGGTACTTGACAAGTCTGGATTTAGATATCTGTGGGGAAATCTTGTTCCTTGGACACCCGAGGGTGATGGTGGGGGTCTTCACAGTCTCGTTTCTGTGAGGAACATGGACTGTTGAGGGATGCCTGAGCATTGTTCTTTTAAGATCCTCATCGTCATTATTCTTAGAACCATTTCCTCTCTTGAGATTCCCAGTGCACTCTCTCCATTCCTTGCCTGGAGAATACAAAGCTAGAATATCATAAGTTTTTTTTTAAATGATGTTTTTACTATTTTATTATTACAAAAGGAATACCTATTGGTAAAAATCAAATTTAGAAATATAACAAATACAAAAATAAACATGTAGAGTTTTAATTTTTCAGTACAATAAGACAACTATTTATTATTATTTTTAATTTCCTTTATATCACCTACCTGTAGAGCTCACAGAAGAGTAGTCACTAGATGCTGAAGTAAAACATTAATGTAAGGATCACAACTGCATACAAAACACATACTTTAGTCATGATTCACTCCTTTGAGCTTGGCCTCACCAAACTAGATATCCGGGTATTCTTAAGTTAGTGTATCTCTCAGACTCAGTCGTTGGTGAACTTGATTCTCTGACTTGAGGTAAACCAAATATTAAAAAAAAAATCCAGATTTACCTTTAAGCAGCTTTTCAGCTTCAGTGTTGAGAAAATTTGCCTCTTCATGTGTTTGACACATGTACTTGGCACTCATATATTGAAAAGGATCAAATTAACACCATGGTTTCATTTGCCTAAAATTAAAAATTTGACTGTTCTAAACCCAGAGAGATTTTCCTATATGTCTGACTCTGGCTTTGGACTTAAAAACCTGTGCGTTTACTTATCAGATGCTGTAGTACCTGAAAGTGTCTGAGTTGTACACCAGATGCTGTAGGTAGACCCTGCCACGGTGCGCTGGGGTCTCCTGCCTGTGCTGTGAATGGCCCAAGCTGGACCACCCCCCTCTCTATAGGTCTGCCTCTCTTGGCAGATGTTTCAGATTCATTCGGGTGGTTTTCCTGCTGAGTTTAGGTGTAGCTTTACAACCTCACTCAACAGAGGCCTGCAGGCAACAAGGGCACTTGGCAGGCGTCATTGAGTTGAAGCTGCATCTCTTGCTGGATGGAGACGCTGAAGAACAGGGATTCACGGATTCTAGCAGCAGCACTCACTACTCAAATATGGATCTTTAATATTTATTTTTGGTGTAGTAGACAAAAGTAGAAAAGACCATCTCGATGGAGCCAATATATCATGTAGTAAGTAATGACCAATGTTTCATTTACTTAGAATTTATCTTGATATGAATACAATTCATGAAAAACTCCAAAACACTCGTTCTCAACCTGTGGGTAGAGACCCCTTTCCCGGGGGTGTGGGAGGGCTGCCTGACCCTTTCATGGGGCTCTCCTAAGATTATTGGAAAACACAGATATTTACAATATGATTTGTAACAGTGGCAGAGTTATAGTAATGAACTAGCAATAAAGATAATTGTTTTGGTTGGGGTCACCACAACATGAGGGATGGTATTAAAGGGTCACATCATTAGGAGAATTGAGAACCCCTGCCCTAGAATATTAGCCCTTCCATAGAAAGCTATTATTTCGCAGCCAGAAAAATAGCTACATGGACATTGAAGCATAGTTAAGCATAAAACAATCTTCTAAATTATTATGCCAGCCTTCTTATTTTACATGATGGAAGTTTTTAGAGCAAAGTGAACAGGGAAAAGCTTCCTTTAGATGATATAGCACTGTTCTTGCCACACATCTTTAAACTGTCTTTGGAGAAATATTTAGAATATATACTCCGGATGCCATGGGTTGATGTGTCTGAAGATTTTTATCAAAATCAATTTTAGATTTTTATCTCAGAGAAAGATTTGACTTTTTCAATGTAGAAAAGTGCTATTTTATAGAAATACTTTAGAAATAACTTTTAAGATTACAGGCACTTTGGAAAATGAGAGATAACTATAGTCAAATAATCATGGTAAAGATGCTGATTGAATTGACAAAGTAATTTCACAAGTTGCTGTGAGATGCAAGGCTGCGTGCGGGACGACTGGAGAATACAAAAACACACTGAGAAGAGGGAGAGATAAATGCAGGTAGCTAATGATATTCCAAATTAGCTTATGGTACATGTAAATGAGAGGGCACAGAACTACAAAGTGAAAGTAATTCTAATTAAGACATTTTTCAAGATTCAACCAAAGCTCAAAGAGCTGCGAGGAATCGAACGCATTAACTATGCCTGTGAATTCAAATGTTCAAACTTAAGTTCACAAGCACATGTTTTTTAAGTTCAGAATCTTCAGAAACTTTGGCAATGACAGGTTAATGACTAAGAATAGTGTGCACAACGAGGGTGGTGATGGTGGTGATGTTATTTTGGGGGGAGATGCTGGAGGCAGGGTCTTTATCTGTAGGTCTAGGCTAGCTTTGAACTCAGTTTGTAGTTTTAACTTCCCTTGAGCTTTTGACTCTCCATTTTCAGCCTCTCTAGTTCTAGGATTACAGACCAGATGCGAGGTACTTTGCTTGGCCAATGAATTTAACATTTTTTTTTTCCTGAAAGAGCAGAACATGAAAATATGTAGTCCTAGACCCATGTTCGCTTCACCATGTGTTCGATTAACTGTACCAGGCTTATTTTCCTTATCATTTATCTACATTCATAGAACATTATTTTTAAATAGTATGAATGAATGAATGAATGAAAAAATGAATACTAGAAGACAGCTAACACCTGACCAGACCAGATATCAGCCTGAAAAAATTTTTTTTTAAAGATCACACTCTCTGTTTTTATTCTTCTTGACCCACTTCCTTTCAATGTAAATGGGCCTTGAGTTATTTTTTTAATATAATTTTTTATTGAAAAAAAATTCTGCCGCCTCCCATTTCCCTCCCCCTCCCCCTCTCCTCTCCCCCTCCCCCCTCTCCTCTCCCCCCCCC
>NW_026067938.1:8850885-8869022 GCF_014885135.2 Alexandromys fortis
TTCTTTAGGAGATCAAATTATAGACTCACTGACCTTTATTTATCTCTAGAAACCAATTATGAGTGAGTACATCCCAAGTTCATCTTTTTGGGTCTGGGTTACCTCACTCAGGATAGTGTGTTCTATTTCCATCCATTTGCATGCAAAATTCGAGAAGTCATTGTTTTTTACCGCTGAGTAGTATTCTAATGTGTATATATTCCACACTTTCTTCATCCATTCTTCCATTGAAGGACATCTAGGTTGTTTCCAGGTTCTGGCTATTACAAATAATGCTGCTATGAACATAGTTGAACAAATGCCCCTGTCATATGATCGGGCCTCTCTTGGGTATATTCCCAAGAGTGGCATTGCTGGGTCCAGGGGTAGGTTGATCCCAAATTTCCCTACACTAAGGCTTCCAACCCAGCCTGAAAATTTGAAGCACAAAGTCCACTAATGACTGGTGTATTCAGTGTAAGGGTAAAACTCCAAGTCCTAACTTGCAGCTCTATAGTCACAAAGGGAACCTTCCTTTTCTTTCCCCAGGACAAACTTCACCTTCTCTCCCTTATTCTATGCTCTGGGATTGATCAGGCCATTCCTTACCAATATGTCTCTTGTCTTTAGGCTTTTTGCATGATCCAGCCAGTAGAGGGAGCCACTGGGAATCTCAGAAAATAATTAATCTGGATGCATGTCTGCATGCAGTTTATGTCCTCCCCACCTTTTCCTCTCCCCACTTTGGTGACTACACCCTCCTATCTGCAGATGCAGAAATGATAATTGAACCTGTTATTCTCATCTCCCAAATATTGCTCTGCTCTCCCCAGTTTCCTAAAACCCTACCCTTTCTTTGTGAATGGTCTATTTTATCATTTGCCCACTGTGTATCTGATAACGTCTTTAATCAGACAACCCCTGCTATTTGGCCAAGGAGTGGATGGAATTTGTTATGCATTCTTGAACTTCCAGCTACTGCTGCAATGCCTTGCCAGGTAATCAGCCCCTCTGTGGGCAAGGGGAGGAAAAACAAACACTTACTGTGCGAGAGCATGATTTATTCAGGGTTTTGTAAACTCAGTTAGGATTTCCCAGAGAAATAATAGTCACATAAGGTTGGATGTGCTGTTTACTAACAAATGCCTCAATTATATTCTATATTTCATAGTTCAGTTGAGCTGAGGAAATGTCAATAGTTATAGGAGAAAACAGCTTCAATTAAAGAGGCTAGTGGATCACTCTGAAGAAATTAATAGCTCCCTCAAATGTAAATATATATACTTATATATTTATCATGGATGAGTATTCATTTATTCACTGGTCTGTTAAAAATTGAAGAGGAAGGCTATAGTTAAACATCTAAGACATATTTCTAGAATTTTGAAGTCTTTTGACTACTTGGAAAATAATAGTATATGTAGTAGGAGGCTACTTGTTCATTTCCCAGTCACCCAGACTCCCAAAATAACCACATAGGAACTGTATTAATTAAATCACTACTTGGTCAATTACTTAAGCATATTATTAGCTATCTCTTATATCTAGAATTAACCCATCTCCATTATTTTATATGTTACCACGAGGTTTGTTGCCTACCAGCAAGGTTCCAGTATGTCTGTCTTTTGTGGTGGCTTCAGGGCTTCTCCCTGTCTCTGCCTCCTTTCTTCCAGCATTCAGTTTAGTTTTTCCCACCTAGCTCTACTCTACCCTATCACAGGCCTAAGACAGTTTCTTTCTTAACCAATGGTATTCACAGCATACAGAGGGGAATCCCACATCAAGTATATACTGAATTAGACTTGATGTTCTAGTTTTATTTTTACTGCCCTGATAAAGATCATGTGTGGTGGTTTGAATGAGAATGGCTCAAAATCGATTTACATATTCAAATGCTTGGTTTCTAGTTGGTGGAACTGTTTTGGGAAGGATTCAGAAGCATGGCCTTGTTGGAGGAGGTGTGGTATGGCACTGGGGGTGGGCTTTGATGTTTCAATCTCCCTCTTTCTCTACCTCATGTTTCTGGATCAAATGTAAACTCTCACCTACATCTTCAATACCATGCCTGCTTGCCTGGTGCCATGCTTTCCGCCATGATGAAAACAAACCAACCCTCTAAATCTGCAAGCAAGTCCTCAATTAAGTGTTTTTGTTTACTTGTTTTATAAGTTGTATTTTTCATAGGGTCTCTTTGCAGCAATAGAGCAGTGACTAAGACTCCATGACACAAAGCAGCTCAAGGAGGAAAGAACTTATTTGGTTTACATCCCCAGGGCACAGAAGACAAGGCAGGAATTCAAGTAGTCCAAGAACCTGGAGGCAGGAAGTAAACCAGAAGCTGATGTGGGAGTGATTTCTTACTAATAAAGAAACTGCCTAGGCCCCTTGATAGGCCAACCCTTAGGTGAGTGGAGTACACAGAACAGAATTCTGGGAGAAAGAAGCTTAGTAGAGGAGTCGCCATGGTTCTCCCACTCCAGACAGACGCAGGTTAAGATCCTCCCTGGTAAGCCACCTCGTAGGCTACACAGAATATTAGAAATGGGTTAGATCAATATGTAAGAACTAGCCAATAAGAGGCTGGAACTAGCCAGGCCAGGTAGTGTTTAAAAGAATACAGTTTCCGTGTAATTATTTCGGGCATAAGCTAGCCATGCGGGTGGCCGGGTTCCAGGGACGCAGCCCTGCCTCTCATAATGCAACAAGAAGCCATGGGGAAATATAGCTTACTGCATACTGGCTTGCTCTTTATGGTGTGCTCAGCTCATTTTCTTATACAACCCATCTGCCCAGGGGTACCACAGCCCACAATGGGCTTGGCCCTCCCAAATCCATTACTAATGGACAAAAATGCCCCCATAGGTTTTTCTACAAGCCAACCTTAGGGGGGCATTTTCTCAATTGAGGTTCACTCTTTCCAGATTACTGTAGCTTGTGTCGGAGTGACAAACAAAAGCAATCCCCATCAGCAGACTTGATATAAACATAAAATGTTATATTAGGTTGTTTGGTTTGCAACATGAAAGACCTCTGAGACCTTTAAATTGAGTTTTTTTACTTAATGATAAGAACATATAAAGATTGAAGATATGGATCATATATATACACATTTCTTCTTCTGAATCAAATGGATAAGAACATACCTTAGTCTAGTTGTCCTTATATTGTAGATTACCGATGAAAGGCAATTCATCCACCTGCCTCTGTATCTATAGCAATATTGCTTCTTAGTCAGCGAATGGGAATTTAAATTCCCCTATCCTCCGTTTTGGATCAATTTCAGGTGCATTTTATTTTTAAGGAATAGAAAGAAAATGGTGTTCTTCTGCTGTGTGTCAAGATGGGAACTGATATTCTGTCTAGTGCTAAAATACCGATGCTTCGCTACAGTGCCTGTAGTTCCTTATGTGTCCCTTGAGGCTTGCCCACCTTCATGTAATCATCCTAAGTATATATTGGATGTGGGCTCCTTCTGCTCCAGTGCAGAAGGCGTCATCTTCCCTAGTGTGGAATCCCCAGCACCCTTCCCTATCACATAACCAGTTCCAGCATGTCTGACATGGAGGGCTTGATGTTCCTGCCCATAGAATCATGCCTTTGGCATTGTATGTGCTGCAAATGTCTGTAGTGACTTGTGTCACCATGCAGTTTGTTATCTAGTTTCCGTTCTAGCTCCACTAACAGGACTGAACCTTGTCTTTCATCATTAGCAGACTTCTTGGAAAATACATAGCAGCCAGTAGTGTTGGCCTATTCATCACCTTCCAGCTATTCACTTGTTTGAGGAGGGGGCTTGTAGGAATAAGTTTTGAGTGTGCACGTGTGTGTCTGTGCACACGCTGTGGAGGGGAGAGGCAGATATTGGGTGCCCTCCTCAGGTGCTCTCTAGACTGCTATTTTGAGACAGGGTTTCTTGCTGATCCCGGAGCTCACCGATTTGGTTATAGCAGCTGACCAGCAGTCCTCAGGGATCCCCCTGTCTCTGCTTCACTAGCACCGGGTCAACACACATGCTACTGCACCTGTGTTTTATGTGGGTGTTGCAGAACTAAATTTAAGTTCTTATGCTTGAGTGGCAAACACTGTGCCTACAGAGGAGGGAGCCATTACCCCAGCCCCTGCAAACAACTTTGACAATAAGAACCCAGCAATTCTAATGAAGTAGAATTCTATTCTAGAATGCAAACTGGTGTGGGAATGGATTATGTTTGTGGCGATAGTCACAGACAAATCAATGTTCATTAAGAATCAGTAAATAGTTGTTAAGCGAGTTAAGGAGAAAAGAAAATCAAACAAAACTCACCATCCAACCGACTCCCATACAACTTCCTTTCTCCTGTAGAATCCATGCTGTTTTCCATTAAACCCCACAGTGCTTAGCCAGTTTTTTTTTTTTTTTGGCTTTTTTCTTTTAAGCTCGTGTGTATGGTCTCCCAGATTTCTCCCCAAGTTCACATTTGAACCTTCTGCCTTTATATATTGGAAAGAAAAGCAAAGAAACAACTGTGTTCATGTGTACATGTGTGTGCACAAATGCATGTATGTGTGGATGTATATGCTTACTCAGGAAGTAAAAGCACACCTACCCACACCCATGAGTCTACTACATGGTTGCTGAAGCAGCTAAACCTAGATCTGTGCTCCTGACGCTGCATGCACGCTTCGCAGTGTCCACCTCCGAAGGGTCTTCCAGAGTTCATGCAGCCTTCCTTGCCAGGGCTGATTTCTCTTCTGTGTAAGTTCTTGCTGGGTGAGAGCCTGAGGGTTAGCAGAATGGCGGAAGAGGATAGAGCTGATTCTTGAGTTTGCTAACTGCATGTGTGAGGGTCTTAAGTGTCACAATTCCTCAGTCAACATTACAGATATGGGCAAAATAATAATCTTTTTTATCATTGCACAGGCCATAAAATGGATCCCTTCTAATAGTGTTGGTGCAATGAAAAGAAATATTAAGTTAATTGAACGGGCTTGGGTATTGGTCTCAGTAGCGCTTGACTGCGCCTTGGTACAAAGCTTTAGTTCTCTTTAATACTATTAGGCTTAATGCTAGGGACTGTTTCAGTAAACTCCAAATAGATCCTTGGTGACTTGAACTCCTTCCCTCTCCATACCTCTCCCTCCCTCCCCCTTCTCTTGTCTCCCCTCTCCTGCTCCCTCCCTAACTCTTCTCTTCCTCTCTCTTTTCCCCCACTCCTTCTCTTTCTTCCAAAAATTCATCACCATCACTTACAGATGGGACTTAGGGATGGTATAAAATGCTATTTCATGTCCCTCCATCACTTTCCATATAGCCTTACTGAAATCTGTTTATTTACAAGATTTCAACACTCAGAACCAGGACCACAACCTTATGGCACTAAAATCCTAGTTTTTTTTTTTTTTTTAATACACTTGCTTCAAAGCAAGCTTATATTTTCCTCATGCCTTTTACTAGTGTTTCAGTCAGTCACCAATAAAATATAAGAGGAAGCGCCTGACTAAATTTAGAATTCCCTTCCCATGGATTATCTGGTGATGCTCTTTAAAGATAAAGCATGCTATGCATTTGAAATAATATGGGGAAAACTCTTCTTAAAGCGGGGGCTGGAGGGGTCAAGTCTTTCTGTTCTATATTCGGACTGTAGATGATTGAGAACACGATCTCTTTTTCTAGCAAATGCTACGTTCATGCTTCTCACTTTATTTTATTCCTTCTCTTTTATGATTTTGCAAAGCTGGCTTTCAGTTAACCTTATACCCTTGGAGGCGAAACCTTTGTTCAGAAGGCATTTGAAGTTTGGACTCTTTGGCGTTTGTAGTGTACATACTTGCAAGGCTGTCGGTGACCCAGCATTGGGGAGAGCAGCTTTCAGAGTTGGTTGACAATTGGTTCCTGGTCTTACAGAGTGCAAAGGAGGTCACAGCAAATGGCTGCACATTGTTGTTTTCCATATAGCTCAGAGATATTGCTGGAGGATCATGGGGCCCTGGGACAATGCGCGTGTAGTTGCAATAGCATTCGGTGATTTCAGCCAGTTCAGCATCTGAGCCATCAACAGCTGACATCTAGCCAAACCCTTCTGTGTCCACCCTGCCTTGTGTGGACACTCTGTCTCTTCAGGAACCTTGTTCCTTCCTCTTGCTTTCAGCTTACCAGTTTATTTAAGGCTTTTGTCCCAGGTTTTGCCTCCATAGTGTTTAGTATAATTCTCTCCAAGAGAATTGGCTCCATTATCCCTTAATCTTCTGTTGTGATCACTAAACCAGTTCTGGAAGAAATCCTGCTGACCGGTTTTCTCTGATGTTGCAACTCTACTGAAAGACTAAAGAAATTCTAGACCTTTGGAGCTTATAGCTCTGCCTCCTTCCCACTACAAGGCTGCCGATTGCAAGAATCTCTGTCTTCTTCAAAGACTCAGGTCCTCCTGCAATCTCTACCTCCATGCCATAACTGTATTCTGACCTCTACCCTGATACCTCACTCCAAAGCCACTTCAAACCAAGACTCATGGGTAAATTCAAATTCATTAAGTGAAGAAATAAAAAGGAAAGAAAGAGGAAGAAAAACAAAGGAAAGAAGTTCTATCAAGTTACTGATCAGGAATCTGCCTGCATGCCCAGGGCCTTGGATTAAATCCATAGAAATGAAGAGGAAGCAAGAACATGTTAATGAATTTTCTTGGTAATTAGTTAATAACTCAAACCTGGGGTTTAGAATAGAATACCCCATAGTAGAGCCTTCTGTGCCCTGGAGACAGTTGTTTTCTTCAACACTTTTTGTGAGTGATACAGTTAGTTAGAGTGTTATCTGTGTTTGTACAAAAGCCAGGAGAAGGATGTAGGGATGAGTTAGCACTTTAAAAAACTTCCTGGTTTTGCAGTAGGCCCGAGTTTGGTTGCCATCACTCACATGGTGACTTACAATCACCTCTATACTGGTTTCAGGGGAACATGCGCGCACCTGGTGCACATAAACTCACAGGGGCTCACACATACACACATAAGTTAAAAAGGCAAAGGTCATCCAGACTGGTTGGGGGTATAGTCTCTCTAGGAAGCACGAGTATGCACAAAACCCTTATAGCTCATCATCTCTTCCCTCAAAAGGAGGTTCTAAGAGGAAGGCGTTTGTAGCCAAGAAACAACAAACAGATTTGATCTATTTTAGCTTTTAAATTTCCTTTGTGGGGCCCAGCACTCAGACCCACGGGGTTGTTTATACTACACCATCACTCCACCACAGCTAAATCATCACACCCACAAGTGATATTAGAATCCCTTTGTGTGTGTGCACACACATGTGTGTGAAGATGATGAAGATACTTCTTTATGACTACTTTTCCTTCATCAGGAAGCGCAGAAATGACATTAGGAAGCATTAAGAAGAAACAAGCATCCCTTTTCTATATCCTTCTGTTCTAGTCCTTGTATTGATTTTTCTGAGCAGAGAGAGTGTATGACCTGAGTCTGTTGTTCAGGGTCTTTCTAGAGATAAAGATCTGTGATTCTGCATAATAACAGTTCTTATCCAAGCAAACAACACTGGCAAGAATATGACTAAAAAATGTGTTATCTTTTTTTAAAAAAGGATGCATATGAAGTTATTATTTTATTAATTATATAAATATACACATAGATATTTTTTCTTATATATTGCCAACAAGATTACCCAGTGGGCAAAAGAGCTTACGGTGTGCTAGCCTGAAACCTGAGTTCAAACCCTTGGAACACACATAATGAAGGACAGACTCCACAAAGCTGTCCTTCGACCATACATGCATGCTATGGCATGTACCCCTCTCCAATAAATCATGCACAATACATGTCCCCCACCCCAAGATTAAGATGCTCATCGTCTTCTGTTAAGTAACCTATGCTTGACCAGTCCAACCATCCTACTTAGTCCTGGGAGTTTTGAATTGAGAGCTACCTTTGTGTGGCAAGAGAAAGAACTTGGCAGTGTTCTGGTGAGGCCGACATTGGTATGGCAGGCCAGCAACAGCTGTGTTTCCAGAGATGGCGGCATGCTCTGTCTGCTTGCATGGAGAGGCTGCTTTGAGCAGCACCTTTGCTCTTTGCGAATGTTTTGGATTCATAGATTCTCACCGTTTTACAACTGCTAAATACGTAAGTCAGGAGTATATGACAGCTTTACAGCAAGTTCAGTAGGCTACCCTATGTTGTAGTAAAGTCTTTTCCTACATGAGAACACTAGGATTGCTTCTGTCATTTATGGATTAGAACTGCTATACCTCTAAAAGTGGGAAAATAAGCCTCCGCCTGCCATGTCAGTGTTTGATGAGCCGGCTTTATTCTCTCCAGGGTTCTACCTCTTTCAATCAGAGACACAGGAGTCGAGGAACACCTGCCCAAGCTAGTTAAGAGAGGGCAGCTAATTGTTAAAATGAGGGTCAAGACACTTCAGTTCCCCATGATAGCAAAATAAAGGGAAAAGTTATGAACTTATGTATTTTTTAGCCATTTTTAAAGGATCTTGGAGGAGTTGGGGGAGGGAAATAATATGATTAAAATATATCATTTTAATCAGAATAATTATATTCATTGCCATTATATACCTTAAAGTGAATTCTGTTGTTGTGAGCTCTCAAGTGATGAACAGAGCAAATCTCTGATCCCTGGACAAACTGAGTCAAGTTAGGCTCTTCAAATTGCTCTCATTCTGGAGAATGTAGGAAAAAGGTTGCATTAACAAAGAACATAAAACAAAAACCTAAAGAGTTTATCCATGAGTGTTTTCATAAGGAGTTCCAGGCAGGAATTCCCAGAGCCTCACTACACAGATGTTTCCATGTAACATTTTATGTATACACAAGTTATAAGAACCATCCTCAGGTGTTTACTAAGGAAGAAGTGAACTATAATATCTGCATCTAATGAGCTGTCTACGTATCAACAGCTGGTCATCGACAAATGTGTAGATTTTTTGGAATACTGGTGAGTGGTAAGCTAAAATGATGAATTGTCAAGCAGTAAGATAATGTGTATGTGTGCAATTCTTTTTCCTTCAAGGTCACCAAGGTCTTTCATCAAAGGCTTAAGGTTCTAGTCAAGCTGGTCACCTTGTGAGGCAAAATTACCATTATAAGTAGAAAGTAAATAGAAACTACGGGACCAAAGGGTGAGCCGGACAGTTGGGGTGCCAAAAGTTGGAGGTCATAAATCTCAGCTTTCTCGAAGCCCTTCCATACGTTCTCTTATGATTACAGAGTTGTCTTTAAAATGGCCCAAGATAGTTCATAAGTAACTTTTTCTTTTCTTTTTCGAAGCCACAGAGATAAAGTGTCTTCTCTACTGTTTGATTACTAAGATCTGTGGTG
Organism: Alexandromys fortis; assembly: GCF_014885135.2. Lineage (NCBI taxonomy): Eukaryota > Metazoa > Chordata > Mammalia > Rodentia > Cricetidae > Alexandromys > Alexandromys fortis. The sequence continues at coordinate 8,860,182 of NW_026067938.1, forward strand.
CTCTCAGCTTGAGCTGGAGAGCTGGAGGGAACACTGCCATCATCTTTTCCCTGGTCACTGAACTCTGTTGGCAAAGGCAATCGGAGAGTGTTTCTCGTGTGAACCTTGGAATTATTCGTTTTGAACACAATCTGCCTTTCATGCTTATGGATGTCTCCAAAGTAGGGTCTGTTCTCCATGCAGGTTTCAAACACAGCAGAAAAAAAAAAAAAAAGCCTTCTCCATGCAGTCTCGAGTGGAGAGAACATCTCTATGATGGGGTGATTCTCTGTGAGAACTGAAGGTTTTGTTTCTCTGCTGTCAGGGGGAATTGTTTGCGACTGTTTATGCTTTATGTATAATGAAGACACCAGCTTGCTAACAACTGACCTGGGGGTAGTGTATCACAGTGAATTAAAAAAGTAGCCAGAGAGATCACAAACACAGGTCTTTGCTTATGGCAGCTTAACGGGCCATAACTTTCCTAAGTAGCTAAATTGACTTACAGATTTTTATGATATTTATTGCATTTCATTTTAATAAGAAGCTATTATAGTTGAATAACTAATTACTTTATAGCAGGTGTGACAAATATCACTGAGGTACCATCAGTAAAAATGCTTTATGGCCGGCCGCTTTCCCTTGTCACAAGGAAATAATCAAAGCCAGACCTCAAAAGAAATACACCAAGCTCCATTAGTGAAACAAATGAAGATCTCATTTTCAACGCCACTCAGTATGCTTGATTGAGTAAGCCGACCAAGGCTGGGAACAATAACTCCATTGCAGTGATTGCAGATTGTATCAAATCAGTAACTAAGTAGAAAAAAAAAAAAACCATCTATGTTCACTGAGAAACTGGCCACACCTGGCGGAGGCCTATGTTTGGATTCCTTGTTTCTTTTAACTGGCAGGCAGACTATATAGAGAAAGTGAAACCTTTGTTTCATCTTAATTTGGATGATGGTACAAAGGATGCCCAAAGAATTATTATAGATTAAAATCAGAAAGTTCTTTGACTAGGTTAAAGAAATATTCTTGTAGCAAGGTATAGTGGTTCATGACTGTAATATCCGCACTTGGGAACCAGAAATAGGATGGATAACTGCAATTTCGAGACCAGGCTGGGCTAGGCTCACAGCCATCCAGGACCATATAGTGAGACCCTGTCTCAAAAAAAAATCTCATATTTTTACAGGTATATGTAGAAGCAATAATTAAAATTTAAGACTAAAATTAGAAGATTAATTTATACTACTAAAATGCCTATAGATAAGGATTTTTTTTTTTTTTTTTTTTAGTTTTGCTTTTTCAATACAGGGTTTCTCTGTGTAGCTTTGAAGCCTGTCCTGGAACTAGCTCTTGTAGACCAGGCTGGCCTCTAACTCACAGAGATCTGCCTGCCTCTGCTTTCCGAGTGTATCGTGGAGGAAGCCACTTCTTTGTTGCCTACAAATTTCAAGATGTCATTATTAGTTGTTTTTTTTTTTTTTTGCCACTGAGTATTACTCTATTGTGTAAATGTACCACATTTTCCTCATCCATTCTTCAGTTGAGGGGCATCCAGGTTCTTTCCAAGTTCTGGCTATTACAAATAGTGCTGTTATGAACATAGCTGAGCAAATGTCTTTGTGGTGTGATTGTGCATCCTTTGGGTATATTGCTGGGTCTTGAGGTACATTGAGTCCCAATTTTCTGAAAAATTGTTATGCTGATTTCCTAAGTAGTTGTACAAGTTTGCACTCCCACCGGCAATGGAGGAGTGTTCGTCTTACTCCACATCCTCTTCAGCACAAGCTGTCATTAGTCTTTTTGTATTCTGATAGGTGTTAGGAGATCATCTCAGAGTCGTTTTGATTTGCATTTCTCTATGGCTAAGGATGTTGAGCAATTCCTTAAATGTCTTTTAATCATTTGAGTTTCTTCTGTTGAAAATTCTCTGTTTGGATCAGTACCCCGTTTTTTAAATTGGATTTTTTTTTTTTGTATTTCGGTGTCTAGTTTATTGTGATATATATACAATTGGAGATCAGCTCCCTGTCAGATGTGGTATTGGTCAAGACCTATTCCCATCCTGCAGGCTGTTGTTTGGTTTTATTCAATGTATCCTTTGCTTTATAGAAGCTTCTCAGTTTCAAGAGGTCCCTTTTAATTGATTGTTGCTCTCAGAATCTACTGTTCTAGGTGTTATATTTAGGAAGTGGTCTCCTGTGTCAGTTCATTCAAGGCTCCTTCATACTTTATCGTCTGTCAGGTTCAGTGTGACTGAATTAATGTTGAGATCTTGGATCCACTTGAACTTGAGTGTTGTACATGGGGATAGATATGGACCTACTTCCATTTCTTTAAGGACAATTTTTATTTCATCCTTAAGGGCCTCTATCATCTTCATAAAGTTATTTTTGAGGTCATTTTCTTCTATTCCATTGTGTTGGAATGTTCAGGTCTTGCTGTTGTAGAACCACTAGTTTCTGATACAGTCATATTCCTCTTTATGTTGTTAAATGCATTTTTACACTGCTGTCTACCCTTCCTTTCCTCCAGCAATACAGGTGGGTCTGTAGCTCTGGTGGTTGCTCTTCCTTCAGTTGCATTGGGGCCTCTTCCTCTGGGTGCAGTTGGGGCTTGTGACTCTTGTGGTACTGTCCCTCCAGGTGCAGGTGGGGCCGGTGGGTCTGGTGGTGTCTGTTGTGGCAGGGCATGCTTTGTGGAAGAGGGTGCTGCCTCTTTGTGATTCGGGGTTCTGTGGGTCTTATTTCAAATTACAATAGGTAATTAACACCTAAGTGACAATCTTGGTACAAATCCACTTCAAAATTTCACATTGAAATTTAATTTGCCCTGAAATAAAGTTTTAATTTGACTGCAGATTTCATCTTTATTTGTCATGGAGAGCTTCATTGATAGCATCATTCCGGGTTAACCCAAGTTGATTTTCAAATTCCTTGTCTGCTCGTGTAAGAAGCTGGACCATTTACATCAATAGCAGTGTAATCTTAGTCAGTGACATACAGATCTCCAGATGATGCTCCAGGAGGAAAACTGGATGGACTCTTTTCCAAATGTTCTCAGGACTCTGCAGCGTGGTCATGACTTGGGACATATATAGTGTGAATTGTAATTGGTTTTAATAATAAAATCCAAAGTTAGATATGTGCGTAAATGCTGAAATATCAGAGAAGTCAAGGAGCCAGTCACTAGAGAAATCTTTTACCTCTACCAGTTCCTCAGACCAAATGGGTGATCCTGTCCCTATGAATCCTTAGGCTGAATTCTCTCCTCCCACCTTTCTCTGTCCAGACATATCACTTCCTGTTTCACCCTCCTTAGTGTTGGGACTAAAAACAAGTGACTCCCAAGTACTGGGATTAAAGGTGTGAGCCATCACTGCCAGGCTCTGGTTTTCTTTTAGACTAGATTAATCTAGTACAGCCCAGGGAGGTCTTGAACTCATTGATATCCATCTGCCTCTGTCTCCTGAAAGTTAGGATTAAAGGTGTGAGCCACCACTGCCTGACCTCTATGGCTAACTGGTGTCATAGTTCTGCATTCTGATTTTTAGGCAAGCTTTATTTGTTAGTTCACAAACAAAATATCACTATGGACATAGCTCACAGCTAGATTGTTCTTTATTCCAGGTTCTTCTAGGGGTGCTACTTGGCTGAGACATCAGCTGCTGCTCTGAGGTGTTTCTGCTGTATCTAGGGGAGAAGCAGTGTGACTATGTGACTCCCTGGTACTCAGCACAGGGCCCCTGCTGCTCAATTTCACATGTCTATGTACCTACTGAGTCCCGAAGACACAGCATACAGATTCTGTCCAACTCTCTTTCATTAAAAAATTTTTGTTTTTATTATTTTTGTGTTTCTCTATGTCTGTATGGGGTACCTATGGAGGTCAGAAGAGGGTTTTTGGCCACCTACTGTGGGTATTAGGAAAGAAACTCTAGTCCTTTAGAATGGCATTAAGTACTCTTAACTGATGACCCATAATTCCAACCCCTTTCACTTTTTGTATTATTAAAAAAATTTACTCTTTCGTATTCCCCAGGAGTCCTGCCTCTTTATAGGGCAACTGGATACCTTACGTAAGAGGAGAGAATTATTCACCTGGTGCATTTGAAAAACATTCATACTCTTGGTCCAGGCAGGAGAACCACTTAGGAATATTTTGAGATGTATTTTACTTTCTGAAAGTTGGCAGGAGAAAATTGATTATCCTTGCTCCAATCAATCACTTCTGTTTGCAAAGATATGGTATGGTTTGGTCAAAATATTGAATCCCTATTAAGAAATGTTATTAAATAAAAGTTCAACTCTGAAACACAGATGAATATCCCTTCAGTTGGTGTTTCATATACCTCACTTTTCTATAAACAATGTTTATTTTTTTCTAAGCCAGTGACATGGAAAATAACAGGTGGTAATCGATGGTCATTAAAAAAATATTCTGGAAATATTGGTATAGCTTAGGGTGACCATTAATGTCATGTAGTGCCGAGAAAGGTGGAATCAGAGTATTTTAAAAATGGAAGGGAATTTAGAAATGACTTTGTTCAACTCCCAGGTCTTGTAGATAAAGTAGTCATGGAACAATTTGTCATCCTATTCCCAATTTAGAGGCTCACGATATTCTTCTATAAAATGAAAACATACAATCAAATAAGGTGCTGTGGCTTCCAAAGACACTTTATCAGTGCAGCACATCTATTCCATTTAACCACCACATTGGTGGATCTGGGGCCACTGTCATCCTGGATACGCAACAATTCCAGGTGCATTTTAGATTCTAGTCATGAAATTATTGAAACATCCTAAAACGTAATTCACATTTTAATAAAGAATTCAAACAAAAATACCTTTACCACAAGGGAATATTTTGCAATAAAATAAGATTAGGTAGATGGAGCAGTTCTTAAAATACTAGGATTCCTAGAGCACTGATAAAATTGATTGCAAACTAAAAAGAAAAAAAATACATTGAAAGGCCAAGAAAGAACGAATCAAAGATACAAAAGTTTACTTTATATCTCCATGGATAATGTGAAACAATATTTGAGTTTTTGAAAATTCTATCAGGATGTTTGGTTTCATTTCCTAGTCAGTTGATGGCCTTTTCCCCTGTTGTTCCATTAAATCTGCCTTGAATCTTCATGGCTCTCCAAGGAACCTCTAACTCTTTACCCTTCCTAAAAGCCATCTGTTGCATCTAAGTTCCCCCTGGGCCCGACATAAATATTTACATGTGAGTTCATCTCGGGGAGGAAGTGTATCTAATAAATTGCCCAATTTTTGTACCGCCCAATGTGGAGTTACAGTTTATTATTCTCCAGGTATACCAGCCTGAAGCTAGTCCAGTGATTCCTTTGCTAATTAGTTAAACCATCTCAAACGGTGATAAAAAAACGCTGTGGTCATTGATAACCCTTGATGGTCAGAACTCTTTCCACAGGGTTTGAAAGATCTCTTACCTAAACAAATAAAGTGGTCATATGAATTGAAAATATTTAGACAACGTTCTTCCCATGAGCCAAGTTCTAAGGATATAGCCCCTCGGGAATGACTGTCTTGGCATGGTTTATGTAAGGGCCATCAAGTTACCATTGACTAGAAACAAACTGGTTATAAATTACTTGAGAATGCTGTGGTATCCATTTTCATTGTCTTCTGAAGTTGACTTATAAAAAAAATCAAAAGAGTTTCCCCTTGAATATACTTAATAATGCATTCAAGCAGGCATCTTGCCAAATTCCTTTGAGACTATATTAAATAGAAAGATATTTTAAACATTCATGTTGATGAATGGCATGTGGGTAATGACCTTGTGCAATCTACAGAACCCTGTCTGCAGTAAAAGCATTGACTAACAGAGAACGTGAGGTGGAATTTGCTTTCAGTATACTAAATATTTATTTATTTATTATGATCTCTATTTCAATTTTAGAGAAGATTTTTATGTTTATAAAATTAGTAAATGTTTGTTGCAAAAGCTAAAATGATGAAAGAAGAAATGAAGGCATAATTGAAAATTATTTTCAGTTTTGAAAATTTGCTACTGTTTTGCTACAAATACAAAAACAAATAGGTCAATATAGTTACAAATACAAGTAGGTAAATATATGCATGCATGTTTTATTTATTTATATTTATATACTTAACAAAGTATGTTTATTTATAGAGCCTAAAATTAAATAGTATGTGCTGTTACCTACTATTTTGTGTCATATGTTTAATATTAGTCTGAATTAATGTAAGTGTCATCAATTATTGATCTAGTTCTCTATGATAGGATATTTAGGTAGTTTCTTTTTTCTTTTTGTAGTGATTCTTTGATGACTATTTAGGTACTAGAATCATATTAAACTCTTTGTCTTAAAAGACATTTTACCATACCCAAATGATTATATCATGTCTAGTTTCTAGAAGTAGATTTTGCATATGAAGACAAGAGATGGGAAGTACTCCCATGGGAAAGCGTTCAAGTGGTTCTCCCTAACGTTGTCCCAGTGTTGACTGACAAGAATAGTGCAGACTGATCCCTTTCCCTCACCTCAACAACTACACATTTTAGCAATCCATCATTTAAAAACCTATGTTCTTCTATGAGCGAAAACTATTTTCTAGTGATATGATGTGTACATCTTGTTTTAACCAGACTCCCAAGGTTGTGTTTGTATTTAGAGTGTTCAGAGCACTGTGGTCAGGAAGAATCAAGAATGCACTCTCTTCTTTTTTAGCTTCATAATCTAGTTTTCTCTTAAATACACTGTTTTCTGCTTACTGTTTTCTGGTTCTTGAATTTGCTCTTAATTTCAGTTTCCCTGTGACTTTCAATAGTTCCCAGCTCACTGGTTCTCTTTCCCTCTCTTGAGCCTAATTTCATCCTTGAACCAGGCCTGTCTACTCTTGTCATTTGTAGGGTGGGTTAGCTACCCCTTCTCTGGGTTCTTTAAAGTTGCGTTTCAGTTTGTGTATATATATATATATATATATATATATATATATATACACAACATATATATGTGTGTGTGTATATATACACATTCTTTGTTATATGTATCTTCTGTGTTATTTGTGTGTATAACCCTGTGTTATATTTATGGTCAAGTGTTCACATGTATATGAGTACACATTTGTGCATGTGTATGTGTAAAAAAGAGAGGAGAGAGAGAGAGAGAAAGGAGAGAGAGAGAGAGAGAGAGAGAGAGAGAGAGAGAGAGAGAGAGAGAGAGAGAGAGCCTGAGATTGACATTGGATATCTTCCTCAGGTGCCCTTCTTTTTATATTTTTCAGGTTGAGTCTCTTGCTGAACCTAGAGACTGTTGGTTCTGACTTGTCTAGCCAGCTACCTTGCTCCAGGGACCCTTTGTCTTTGCCTCTTATGCATGGAGTTTCAGGTGTTAGGTTTTATGTGGGTGAGGGGGGCCCAAACTCTGGTCCTCAGGCTTTTTTCATAGACATTTTATGCACTGAGTTGGCTTCCCAGGCTATACTAGTTGATTGATAGATTGATTGATTTAGGGTCCGATTATGGCTTCTTAGGATCCCTAGTGCTGGGATTTTAGGTATATGCTACCACAGCTGGTGGATGATCAATTAACTGGTAGCTAATTAGACTATGTTATAATATAAAGGTATCTTTGAACACATATATTTATAATTAATGGAAAAATACCCATCTCAAAGTAGGTGGTAATTAAGTGCATATATATATATATGCTATTCCTTAAAGTCAGTTTCTTGATTAGGATTTTCTTTCTAGGACTAAAATATCTTTCATTTTGTTAAGAATATTTACTTTTTTTTCAGACAAGGTCTTGTTAGGTTGCTCTGGCTGAACCTAAATTAGTTATGCAGACCAGGATGGCCTCAAACACAGAGATTCATGTACTTCTTCCACCCAAGTGCTAGGGTTAAAGATGTGTGTCACTATACCAGGCAAGGGTATTTCTTTAAACTTACTACAACCCCTTAGTAGATTTCAAACAAGCCTGAATAAACATCAGCTTTCCCCTGATTCTGCTTTTGATCTATTACATTATTATTAAACATAAACATTACTTAGCCCAAATATTAAAGCATGATTAGAGATAAGATTGTGTAAATATATATATATACATATATATATAATATTTTATCAGTCTTACCTATATCTACCTAATGTATTCATAATGTATTATTTGTAAGCGGAAAATCAACTGACTATCAATTGAACAAAGTCCTATTGATGGGAAAGAGCAGAGGAAAACCCATGGTGGGAAAGAGATATGATAGGGTTTGATCAGCTAAATTGCTATTTCCTAGCTTTCATTGGCATTTGACTTCTCCATTATGTAAGCATGAACATAGCCTTTTTTACAAAGCACTTTCCACTAGAGGAAATCCTTCAGTTAGCTGGGCTTTGTCTTGTCCATTTGGGCATCAAGTCACTTTGTTCCAGAATCTAATGCTATTTGCAGAAGCTGGTGTTTCTTCAGAAGACGAAGTGCCGACAGTACCTCCAGCAACATGGCGACTTCAGAGATGTTCTCTGTGGCTATTTTTCTTCATGGCTTTAAGAACTCTGAAAAGCAGAGATTGGATAAATGGGTCAACTGTTCTTCCAGCTCTGAGTGACCAAATGCACTCTTTTGGCCTTCTTATGTGAGCATATATACATTCATACATACACACACACATACATATATATAGACAGACAGATGGGCAGAAACACGTTTAAAAAAAGATTTGAAAAAACCTGAAATTTTATTCACCTTAATAAACAAAATATGTACAATTAGTACATAAATATGTGCATATATATACCTATACATATACATGCCTTTACTACATCCCACTCTTGTAATTTGTTTTTTAAATATAT
>NW_026067938.1:8870972-8882217 GCF_014885135.2 Alexandromys fortis
GGCGGGGCTGCGTCCCCAACACCCCGGCCGCTTGGCTAGCTTATGCCCGAAATAACAACACACAAACTGTATTCATTTAAGAACTGCTTGGCCCATGAACTCTAGCCCTTACAGGCTAATTCTCGCACCTGGACTAGCCCATTTCTAATGATGTGTGTAAGCACCCCAAGGTGCGCTTACCAGGAAGATTCTAGCCTAAGTCCATCGTGGGTTGCAGCTGCCTGGGAGAGCTGAGCATGGCGTCTCTGCTCCAGCAGAGCTGTCGGGTCTCTCTCCGGAAGCAGAGCAGAGTCTGACCTCGCTTCCTCTTCCGCCCAGCATCCTATCCTGTTTATTCTGCCCACCTATCTTTTAACCTATCAGGACCAGCAGTTTCTTTATTGCTCAGCCAATGAAATCAACAGATTGATATATGGCACTCCCACATCAGATCTAGGGTTGTATGAAATTATTATTTAAGAATGAGTTCTTCAGATCCATTTTCTTGAAAGGAAGTAAAGCTTGGGATGAAAAAGAAGCCTTGAAAAGAATCTGTAAAGAGTGGATAAAATCCTGAATGAGTGCATATTATTGACAAGGACTGCTGGGAACTGGCAAAGCCTGCCTTGAGGGAGGCTCAGAAAATTAGCAAAACCTTTCTCTGGTTTGTGAGAAAAAAGAAATTAGCAACTGCCTATTCTTTCTCCCAGATGAGTGCAACCTAATATACCTCCCTGTAGACCTCCTACTGAGACCAGCTAACCTCTCCTTAGCTAGGTTGTTGTATAGTTGGCAGCACTCTATCAGAGCAAGCAGAGCCCACTTGATCCCAGCTTTTCCGTAGGCTTGTCTGCATGTTTGTTCTTCCTTCAATCTCTTGTTGCTCCTGTTGAGTTTCCAGGTCCATACCATGCTGGACAACACAGTAAAGAGAACAGAAAGACTAACATTTGAAATTTAGAAAACTATGCTTGATTTCTATTTTGTGGCAGCCTTTGTTTTTTTTTTTCAAAAGTCCAGACTGATGGGAGAATGCTGACCACGAACCAGCTGCTCAGTGGAAAACTGGATGGTCACGAATAGGTGCAATAGTATCAGTGGCAGAGCCATTGACTCTCACTTTTTCTGTGGAGGCTTATGACCCAATAAATTGGTCTATATAACACAAAGTTTATATTTCAAGTATAGGGCCTTTATTTCTGGATCAAAATTTGCTTACTGCTGGTCACACTGGCCTTCACTCCACTTACTAGAAGCCAAGTGTTTGTTTAAACCCTACAAAGATGAATTATTTTCCAAGATTCGTAGCACAATGGATATGGAATTGCATTGGGATCTGGTTTTGACTCATCAGCTTTGATAAGAAATGTGTGAGATCCAGAAATGAACACAGACAGCACAATCATGAGCAATGTAGATTCCTTCTACATGCAGGGTGTGACATAGAATTGTGTGAAAATTCAGTAAGGTGTGCCTGCTGTGGATGCTAGGCTTAATCTGTGATGAAAGTAGCTCAGGAGTGTAAGTTCCAACGAACTATCTTGGAGGAAGGCGTTGAACCACAAGGTGAACATTCTCTTTGATATGTACTGCTGAAGACACCCCTCTGTTCTTTGTCTCTAGTTGCGATTTTATCTCTTGCCACTGTCTCCTGCTCCTTGACAGGAGGATGGTCAGGTGAGAGAAAGTATGTGAGAAAGAGGATGAAGGTATAATGACACGACTGGCTTCTGGGAAATGTTCTTTTGTATTAGTTAAAGTACAGTTAAGTCAGGTTGTAGCCTGAATGATGTCAAGCACCCCAGATGTACCCAACACATAGATCTTAGATCCTTGAGGTTTTGGAATCCTCAACAGTGGTTAATCAATACATCACGAGCACTGTCACTGTTTGTAGATTTAAAGGATGCTGTGCCATGCATCTGTACTACTTTCCTCAATATTACAAAGTATGAATTCATTTGAAATGCTAACACATGCATATAGAAATTTTGCTTTTTTGTTTTTCATTGACTCCCCAGTATGCTATATCAAAAATAATGGAACATGTGGAATTGATTCGTAGGAAAAATGATTTTTCTTTGAAAATCTTTAAGAGTAGAAATATAAAAGGTCTCCTGTCTTAGAAGGGTCAATTTTTTTTGACAAATGGAGTCATAACTTCTCCAAGTATAAAATTTTCTAAACATGCAACATAAAATTAACAGTGGATGGATTTGGTTCATTTATGAAAACTTACAGCTAGAAATTAGACTATTTTGTTTCTCTGAAAGCTAGTTCGTCATGCAGACATGGTTAAAAATGAAAGTAGAAATTTCTATTTTTCTGCTTTAGAAAAATATTATACATTTAGTTGATATGGACAAAAGAGAAAAACAGGCTTCATAGATTCACCATTCATTATCTGAAGTTTTAAAGGAATATGTGATTTAAAATTCTGATTTCTAGAGAAGAGAAATAAACCAGTCTCCAATATGAGTCTAGCTTGAAGGTGTGGTGAATTAATCTGACTGCATGGACTTTCTCCAAAAAGCTTCATCCCATCTGAGTCATATGAATTCTCTCTTATCTTACATGGTCTATACTTTATCTTCACCAGCTAAGATCAAACCTCTTTAATTAGGAGCTGCAAAGTTCATTGACTTCATTTAAACTCACCGACTTACAATTCTAGCCCCTCACTGTTTTGTCTGTGTATCAGAAAGTCCTTCACCACACTGATTTTCCCATTTCTAAAAATGAAGGGCACTTTCTAATCCTATTTTAAAAGCTCCCAAGAAGCACAGAGGCAGTAAATTATACTCCAGTATCTGGAATAGTCGGATTTAAACGCGATAGAATCATATGAATTAGACTTAAGAAACACAGGGCAGGGAAACTTGATTGCTCTTTGGGCTAACGAGGGAGGGGGACTTGATTGGGGGAGGGGGAGGGAAATGGGAGGCGGTGGCGGGGAAGAGTCAGAAATCTTTAATAAATAAATAAAAATTAAAAAAAGAAACACATAAGCTTACATATTAAAGACTGTAATGTGTCTGTGTCTAGACCCAGGAAGGGAAAATACCTCTTTATAAGATTAATTTTAAGCTGAAAGAACATAAGGACTTGGTGGGGTTCTGAGGTAATGAAAGGCCTGGGAAATAGTTCCTGCACAACACAGACAGAATTGCCTGCCTGCCTTTGATAACATGGCTATTAGTGCATAGGATGGCAAATGCATTCTGTATTAGATAGTGCTCGGCTGGTAACTAGTGTGTGCAAAACAAGAAACAAAGGCCTTATAAGAAACACCTACTTCTTATTGCAAAAGGGAGTTTATTTTTACTTATTAACATCACTTGTTAAAGAGACAGTGAATTCGATGGGAAGCACATCAGAACACTTGGAAGTCACGTGGTCTGAGGGCTGCTGAGGCACTGCTGTTGACTCGCACGTCCCAGTGCGTGCATCCAACTGCCTCCCTGGATGACCATTTAATACCTTTCAAAATGAAATGATGGGAATAAACGATCACTTGTACTCTATCAGCCCTGACAAGCCGTGGTCAGGAAGACATTACTCTTACTCGGCGTGGCAGGAATACCACTTGCCCTTTCCAATACCCATCCACCCCTCAATCCTCCGTACAAATAAATCCTGATGTTTTTAGCTGGACATATGTTTTTCCTAGAGCAAAAAAAAAAAAGCATGCCTTTCAGTTTTCTCACTTGGCCTACTGTGGTAACATAACTAAGGCATGATTGATAAGATGGAAGCAGACCACCGCATAGGCCTTTTGGAGAGATGTCTTAAGAGAAGTTAGCCCAGTAATAAGAGATACACATCTGCTTGTCCTTTAGCTCCTTGATGCCCAAGGTGCTGGCTGGAGATACAGATGACCTTAGTGGGGAGTTTGAGAAGGGAAATCATTTTGAAGATGATTTGAACCATTTGATGTGATGGATATCTCTTTTTCTCTCTGTCGAAGCCATAAAAAGCACTACAAATGTTCTATCATGGCTGCTCTGGGCTTTCACAACAGAGAATCCCAATTGGTACAAGCTATAACATCATTACTTGTCGTACGGAAATGACAATGGCAAGTGATTAGATAGAAGACAGTATTGTGTTTTCTGGACATCGTTTTATTAGGTTTCTATAAAGAGGAACATTATTCTTATCAAATGGCAGGTTAGAAAACCTGACATGGTGTCCAGAGAAGTGGGTAGATGTTAATTAATAGCCATGCATGGATTCCATCCCTGCCTTGGATAACCGCATTTGAATAATTCTCAAGCCTTATGAATTGAATGTAGTTTTATTTCCCGTGGGTGAAAAATATGGTGTTTTTGAGTCGTATCACTATATAAAATGCATAAGGAACCCAGTGCTAGTTAAAATTTCTGGGGGACCTGGTAGAACTGTTGAGATGTAGACACCATAAAATCTCATGTGTGTCCTGAACATGATTGGTAGCTAACATGCCTGCTGAAACACAAGTACTGAGAACAACTCAAAGTCCTTACCTTGCCTAGCAAACACTTTGCCCTCCTATGGAATTGGGGAAGTGGAGACAGCATTAACTAATATGAAAATATATGTATATATATATATATACATATATATATGTATATATATATATATAATGTGTGTTTCTTTAATAAATAATGCCTGAGAATATTAATGTTTACAGAATCCACAGCAATTTGAGAAAACTTAGATGCATCAGACTGGCACATAATTTCTAGATTGTGGTAGTGATGTAAGCGTGAAGCCGTCATTTAACCTCTGTGATGTTCAGTTCTTCATTGCCAGCTTTATTGGATTTGGAATTAATTTTAGGACCGAAATCTACATAAAAGCCTGTGAGGGCACTTCTGCAGAGGTTTCATGGAAGAGAAAAAGAGCTACCATGAACGTGATTGCCAAAGTACTGTGGAATGAGATCTCAAACTGGAGAAAAAGGAGCAAGGAAGAAAACAAGTTATCAGCATTTCTCTCTCTCTGCTCTCTGACTACTAATGAAATATAACTATCGGACTCATGTTCCTCTGCCACCCCTTCCCCTACCATGATGGACCATATCCATTACATCATCAAGCAAGGCAAACCCTTCTGTCTTAAGTTGCTTTCATCAGGTGTTTTGCTAGAGCAATAAGTAAAATCCCCAATCCAACTTCTCACCAACCAGTTTTCTAAGGAGAGGGTTTCCTATTTTACAGATAGTGTTTTGCATGTTTTAGAATCCCAGCCAATGAAAAGAATGTTACTATTATTATTATTTTTTTTACTGGATTTTACTCAGTATTTTTACCAACAGTTATTTTCTCTCTGGCCCTATCCACTTGCATCAAAAGGACTGTTTGCTTTTGGATTGGGGCCAAGCTACTGCAATGCGTGCCCATAATTAAGACAGCCTTGTGGGTGGTTTGGTCAGCAGGAGATAGATAGGGATAGTGCTGTGTTGTGGCAGACAGGACAGTGAGACATTTTTCTGCCCCTGCCCGATAGCTCTGGAATTTCTGTTTCCTTCAATTCCATTCCTGTTCATGGTTTGCCCTATTTTTTGCCTTCATGCTGTAGCCAAGACCACAGGACAGCAGGAGGGCTGTCCAATACTGATTGAAAACACGGGGCATAACTGCTGTGGGATAGGCAGCTCAGGACAGATGTTCCTCTGCGTGAAGGCTACTCCACATGAGGGTATTTTCATATATTTCTATTAATCATTCTCTTGGCAGATTTTCACTCTCCGACAACTTGTTTTATAAGAATCAAATAATGCAACAGCACAGGATAAAAATAATGTTTTCTTATATAATTGCCACTCTTTGGATTCTGACCTTAGCAATTCATTTAGAGCTTTTGTAGAATCTTGTCTTCAGCTGTTAGGCGCTGTCACGATTCAAATCCCATGCGTAGTATTAGATTAGTATTTACAGTTCCACATCCCCACCCACTCTTTTCTCTGTGATGCCACTTTCTCTAGAGATTTTTTTATGTAAGGCCTCCCAGATTTGTCCTTCTTCCCAGGGGAAATGGGTGATGACACACTCCTGCTTCTAAACTGCTGCTGATAGGGAGGTCTGCGTGGAAGAGAGGAAGGGGTTCACTATAGCTAACCTCAGACATCAGACTCCTTCTTCAACTTGTCTCCTCTGGAAAGGAATGTTGTGCCAAAGAGTGGGACGGAACTGGGGAGGTGTGAGCAACAGACACTAGACTTTCTATGTGGGCTGAAGTCCTTATACTTACTAACTGGGCCATCACCCCACTTCTTGGATTTTTTTTTAAATAGCAGTCAGCAAAAAAGACAGGGTTCACCTCTGAAAGTAGGGCAGTGTCTGCTTGCGTGTTGATGTTGCTGCCTAGAGTAACTACGTCGGATGGTCTAGTGTATGCCTACAATCAACCCACTGTGCTATGAGGTGGAAGGCAGCGACATGAATTCCTGAAAGTTCGTGGGTGAGCTAGCCTACTCTATCTGTCACGAATCTGGGCTAGTGAGAAGCCCTGTCTCAGACAGTTGTTGAAAAGCATCAGAGGGCAGACACTAGAGGCTGTCATCTGACCTTCATGTGTGCGGCCATGAGAACACCCCCCCCCCACACACACACACACGAGTCCATGGGTACAGGAAGGAAAGCCTAAACAAGAAGCAACTCTTTTTCAAAAGGAATTGGGTTTTGGGGTCTCGCATATTGAGAAGATAGCTTGGGGAACCTTTCGATTGTGGCTTTTGAAATCAAGGTGAGTGATCTTTGATGACAAGATGTATGTGCGTCAGAGAGGCTGGGGAAAAGATGTGAGGCCTGGCTGCTTTAATTGTGCTCATGTTCTGTTTCTCATCTGCATTCTTTGAAGGAAAATGTCAAGTTCTGTTTGGGTTTGGGGATAAATCATTTCAGAAGACCTGCTTTACTGGAATATGCCTTTCCCTCTGTTTCTTCTCTTGCCAATACCCCAGAGTTCCGTGTGAGTCCCTGTGAGCGTGGCAGCAGAAACAGTGCTGATGTTAGCTTAAATGAATAAGCAGACAACGCTGCTGGACTCTAGAGTCTTCAGAGTTCAGATTTCTCCCTGTGTTCAGTTCCACACCTGCCTTTATTTTGAATCTTGTTATTGGCTTGTTCCTCTGATTACTTCTTCCTTTGAGCTCTCATGGCAATTTCCACATATCACTATTGCAGAACTCATCAGATTGGGCTATAACTAGCTGTTTATATGTATTCAATACAAATAACTTTTGATAACAGGAAACACTATTTCAGCAAAAAATTTTCTGTCCCCAATGACTAGAATAATGTTGAATACACACACACACACACACACACACACACAAATATATACACACATATATATTTAAGTAGTTCTTGTTTCCAACTCAACATCTTTAAGCAATGTTATTTCATTATGTGTGCGTGAATGAATGGGTAAGAGATATCCCAGCCGCGACAATCACTTATGAGACAAAAACTTGTAGCTTAATAAGATTTAACACTGGATCTTTTGGGAAACCGTGATGTGTAGTAACCAGCATTCTTCGGTAGTGTAGTGTTGAGTGAGCTAAGATGAAATGTCAGTGTGAACTCAGACTACCACTTCATTTCAATAAAAACAAGTAACTCTAGCAGTGCTTGTCTGAGTGTGGTGACCTGGGACAACCAGGCGTTGAATCAACTAGAATTGTCCCTGACCCTCCTCTCCTTTATAGATGTTTTTTGAGGCCCTGTGGTAAGCGTATTGTCCCAGAGAGGGCTAGACATCATGCTCCACCCAGCAGAGTACCTGTTTGAGCATGGAGCATCAAGCCCACCATGTTCCTGATGTATGCAGTGCAGACATTTGGAGTTACTCCATGTAGTTCTTGCTTCCAACTCAGCATCTTTAAGCAATGCCATTTCATGGGTGGGACATTGCTTCTTGAAGATGTGAGTCAAAGAAAGTAAGGATTACCATCGGCTGCTGGTGTAAGATGGCGACCCAGAGAGTCTCCAGCTCACTCCGTGGGCCCATCTCTACTTGGCTGGGTCAAGGTGGTTTAAGCAAATCCAAAGAAGGCAGAGTGTTCTGGAATCTGTGAGGTAGCACTAGCTACTCTTGAGGAAGGAGGCACTTATTCTGACAGCTTCTAGAAGGACCGTTGAGAGGCAAATCATTGTTACCAAGTCTATGCTGTGGCTCTGTCCCAGTCCTTGCATTCCATGCATCCAGTGTCGTTCATCAGTTCTTCAGGAATGAGCTTCCCAATATAATTCCTTGAGCAAATCTCTCTTAGATCTGTTTCTCAGAGAAACTCACCTCAAGCTGGTAGCAATGTGAATCTTCTTGGACACCTGAACTTCAAAATGGATTTAGTGGAAGAAGAAAGGGAATGAAGGTGGTACTTTTGAGACCCTTGACAATTATGTCTGCTGTATTTGCTTGGTTGGGGGTCCAGAGTCTTCAAGCTTTGAAAAAAGAGGACTCTGATATCAACTGTAGCTTAAGCTTTCTATATGGCAAAATCATCTAGTCATGACCACAGGGAACTTCCGCCACTGATGTCTGGAAAACCTTTGTAGAAATCCAGATTTCAGGAATCCAAGAAGAAAAACAGAAACCAAAAACCAAAGCCCAAAAAACTTTAAAGAAATATGACTTTAAACTTGCTTTTGAAATTATAAAGTTAACGATACTAAGTCATTTATTTTATAATTGTGGCTTAAATGAGTCCAGCTATTATTTAACCACAAGAGTTTAATAACTCTTATGATGTTTATAATAGAAAATTTATGTGAATTGTATTACACAATGCCTGACATAAGAACGCAAAGGATTTTAAAATTAAGAGTATAAAACCAGTCCTCTACATCTGCAAGTAGCTTCCAGTTGCTATTTTCATTAAAAATATCCTTTTTAAATTGTAAGAATGCTATGGTAATGTAGCCCTGTAATCCTGAACACTCCAGAGACTGAGGAGGAATGATTGTAAGTTTGAGATGAGCGTGGGTAACATGGCAAGATGCTATCTCAATAAAACAAAACACAAACCAACCATTTTGTCTGTATTGAACATGTACATTACTCTTCTGTGAATTCCCTAAACAACATGGCAAACAGCTAGCATAACATTAATGCTGCACTAGAGAATGTAAGTACTCTAGAAATAATTTGCACCATTTTTGAATGTCCTGCTTTATTTTAAGTACCATGGCCAAATTATTTAAGTTAGGAAGGAAAACGCAGAGGGTGGTGGCACCTGAGTACAAGAGACTTGTGCAGGACATAGAGGTACCCTATATCTCACATTTTCAGTGACCCTACTAAAGCCTATGAGAAAGTGAAAGACAATTTGTAGTATGTAAGAAGTACTTGGTGAGATGGCTTGGAGGGTGGGGACACTTATCACCAAGGCTGATGACCTGAATTCAATCCCTGAAACCCACGTAGAGGAAGGGGAGAACTTGATGGAGGAAGGTCATTGGTTAATTATAATAAAGAAACTACTTGGCCCTCATAGGTTAAAACATAGGTGGGAGAAGTAAACAGAACAGAATGCTGGGAGGAAGAGGAAGTGAGCTCAGAGGCCATGCTCCCCTCTCCCGGGCAGACGCCATGAAGCAAGCCGCCAGGTCAGACATGCTGAATCTTTCCCGGTAAGACTGATGCTACACAGATTATTAGAGATGGGTTGATTGGGGTATGAGAATTAGCCTGTAAGGGCTAGAGTTAATGGGCCAAGCAGTGTTTAAAAGAATACAATTTGTGTGTTGTTATTTTTGGTATAAAGCTAGCCGTGCGGGAGCCGGGTGGGACGAAAAGCAGGCCCGCAGCTCCCACAACAAGAACTTGTTGAATTAGGGGCGGCAGCAGGGCCCGGCCGCCCGCATGGCTAGTTTATGCCCGAAATAATTACACGGAAACTGTATTCTTTCAAACACTGCCTGGCCCGGCTAGGTCCAGTTTCTTATTGGCTAGCTCTTACATATTGTTCTAACCCATTTCTAATATTCTGTGTAGCCCACGAGCTGGCTTACCAGAGAGGATCTTAACCTGCGTCTGTCTGGAGTGGGAGCATCATGGCGACTCTTCCACCAAGCCTCCTTCTCCCAGCATTCTCCTCTGTTTTCTCCACCCACCTAAGGGTGGGCCTTATCAAGGGGCCTAGGCAGTTTCTTTATTAATAAGAAATCACTCCCACATCAAGAACTGACTACCCAAAGTTGTGCTCTGATCTCTACACATGCGCTGTGCCTTTTGTATACTACCACACACAACATGAAAAGCATGCAGGAGGGTACACGTAAGGTATATGCAGGTCCTATGCCGTCGTTTGCAGGAGACAAACAGCTGAAGACTTCCTTCGTGAGTAGTAACTTCATAAATTAATCTTAGTTAAATGATCTTATGCGATACATTGGACAATTCCCACCTCGAAGTAGCTAAATTTAAACAGTTGTTACTACAGAAAACTTTTGTTCAGTGCACCTCAAATTTCCTGACAGTTTCTGTCCCTTTGTCATGTACTGCTATCCATGTGCTCTTCTAACTCACTGGACATTTTATCTAGACTAGAGTTATGAAGAAGGACATCCCTAGTGAATTCCCCAAATGCCGAAGACATTTCCATTTCTAGTCTCTGGGTCACGTTAAACCTATTGAAATGTTTTGTGGTGAAGGATGAGGGAGCTTCAGTTTATAGGTTGTCTCTTAATTAAGTTTTCTGTTGCTGTGAAGAGATACATGACTCTTATAAAGGAAAACATTTCATGGGGGCTGTCTTACAGTTTCAGAGGTTTAGTCCATTATCATAGTGAAAAGCATCGTGTTATGCAGGCTGATATGGTGCTGGAGAAGCAGCTGATAGTTCTACGTCTAGATCCTCAGGCTGCAGAAGGAGACTGTGTGCCACATGATGTGGGAGTGTCATATATCAATCTGTTGATTTCATTGGTTAAGTTATAATAAACCAACTGCTTGGCCTCAGCTTGGAACATAGATGGGAGGAGTAAACAGAATAGAATTCTGGGCGGAAGAGGAAGTGAGGTCAGACTCTGCTCTGCTCCCGGAGAGACTCGACAGCTCTGCTCTGGAGCAGAGACGCCATGCTTGCCATGCTACACTCTCCCAGGATGGACGAAGGCTAGAATCTTCCCGGTAAGCGCACCTTGGGGTGCTTACACACATCATTAGAAATGGGCTAGTCCAGGTGCGAGAATTAGCCTGTAAGGGCTAGAGTTCATGGGCCAAGCAGTTCTTTAAATGAATACAGTTTGTGTGTTGTTATTTCGGGCATGAGCTAGCC